>NW_006436298.1:29397745-29397983 GCF_000325575.1 Pteropus alecto | reverse complement strand
ATGCCTACATATCTATATATATCTATTTATCTATACTCCTGCCTGTTTTTGTATGGTCTGCAAGGTAAGAATGGTTTTAATATTAATAAGGGTTGTGAAAAACAATAAAGAATACAACTTCTAGTTTATCCTCCAACATGTAAAGAGCTTATAAATCATTACTCCTATCCTCATGACAAGAAAAAAGTTGAACAGTTTAAAAATTGGCAACTCTTCTTAGATTCATCAGAACTTGAAA
>NW_006436298.1:29373052-29397706 GCF_000325575.1 Pteropus alecto | reverse complement strand
AACTGGCTCTCCATGGGTAAATAGAATTGCAATTTACTGGGAGCAGAAGCCATTGGATCTAAACATTAAACAGTAATTGACTATTTCTGGATGTGGAGCCTGGACTAACTTGAGATTTAAAACCTCCTGGGGGAAAAATGAATGAATGAATAAAAATAAAAACTTCTGGGGGCCCACTCTTAGGTGGATGCCCCCGCTCTAAGGGTGCCCCCACCAGGTTCTCTCTGGTTGAGAAAAAAATTCTCTCATATTTTGGGCTGGAAAACAAGGAAAGTAACCATTTTGAAATATGCCCCAGAGAAGTCTACTCTTGGTAACAAAAGCCTGCCCTCTAGGGGAACTACCGGAGTTTCCCCAACCAAACTTTAGAAGGGAGGGCAACTAGACAAGTCAATCCTTCTGCGACCTTCTCATCTGACATAAAGGAAAGAAAAAAAAAAAAATAAGCTAAGCAAAACTTATGAAGGTCACAGCCTAGAGACTCAGGCCCACTAAAAAAAAACAACCTGGTAAAGTTTAAGATTTAATCATAAGATTATAGAATGCTTTCTCTCTACAACACCACCATATCTAGTATAATGACAGATAATTACAACTGAAAGTGATGCAAGACACATGCTATTAATAGTTTCTAGGGAAATCCAAAGACAATAGGGAAGATAAAATGTGGATACCATAGAAAATTGAAGCCTCTGACACATGCAATTACAACATACTTTAAACAGTCTAACCCTAGACAGATAAACATAAAACCTCACAATAAAGACCTATTTACCTGTGTTCTTATTATCTGATACATAATGTCTGGCTTTCAACAAAAACTACAAGGAATCAGAACTAGATTCAGGTATGACAGAGATTTTGGAATGATCAGACTAGGAACATAAAATAAGTATGATTAGAATGCTAAGGGCTCTAATGGAAAAAGTGGACAATAAGAAAGAAAAGATAGATAATATAAATATATAAATAGAAACTCTAAGGAAAAAAATAAAAAATAAGTCCCAGAAAACAAAAACACTAAATACTAGAACACAAATGA
The DNA here is from genome assembly GCF_000325575.1 of Pteropus alecto. NCBI lineage: Eukaryota > Metazoa > Chordata > Mammalia > Chiroptera > Pteropodidae > Pteropus > Pteropus alecto. The sequence continues at coordinate 29,396,664 of NW_006436298.1, read as the reverse complement.
AGAATCCCTTTCTTGGGCTCATTAGTAGACTGGACAAGACTGAGAAAAGTATCAAGGACTTTGAAGATATGTCAACAGAAACTTCTCAAACTGAAAAACAATGAAAAAGAGAATGAAAAACAAAACAAAACAAAAAACTGGAACAGAACACCCAAGAACTGTGCAGCAATTTCAAAGACATAACAGATCTGTAGTGGAAACACCAGAAGAATAAAGAAAGAAAGGAACAGAAGAAATAAGTGAAGTAATAATGACTGAGAATTTTCCAGAATGACAGATACCAAACCACAGACCTTGGAAGTGCAGAAAACAAGGTGGACAAATATAAAAATAATCTACACCTAAGCATATCTTATTTAAACTGCAGAATCAAAAACAAAGACAAAATCTTGGAAGAAGCCAGAGGAAATAAACTTACCCAGAGAGGATCAGGGATAATTTACAACAGACTTCACAAACCAGGCAAGTAAGAAGAGAGTGGAATGAAATTATTAAATGGTTGAAGAAAAAAAAAAAAAAAACTCATTAATCTAGAATGCTGTGTGCAATGAAACTATCCTTTAAAAGTAAAGGATAAATAAAGATGTTCTCAGACAAACAAAAAATGAGGAAATTGTCACCAGTAAATCTGCTTTGCAAGCAATGTTTAAAGAAATTCTTCAGAAGAAAAGAAAAATGAGATGAATCAGAAATTTGAATCCACACAAAGAGCATTAAGAGATAAGTAAATGAAGATAAAATATTCTTTTGTTTTCTTATTTTAAATTGGCATAATAGATACTCTTCGTTCAAAACAATAATGGCAATAGAGTGTTCAGCGATTATAGTTTATGGATAGTGAAATGAGTGATAGCAATCTTATAAAGGGGGAGGGAAGAATTAGGACTACTTTAAGATAACTGCACTGCCCATGAAGTACTGTAGTGTTATTTGAAAGCACTTAAATGACTTGTAAATGTATATTGGGAATTCTAGGGAAACCACTCAAACATTTTTAAAAAGAAGTATAACTGCTATGCTAACAGATAAGAGAATATGAAATCTCATAAAACAGTCAGTTAAAATCAGAGAAGGCAGAAAAAGAGGGAAAGATGGGAACAAGAAAGAAAGCATGAAAGAAAGCATGTTCATAGTAGTCTCATAACTTTTATATTTTTGTTGTATCATTTGTAACATCTCCTCTTACATTTATAATTTCATTTATTTGAGCCTTTTGTTTTCATGTCAAATCTAGCTAAAGGTTTGTCTATTTTGTTTATTGTTTCAAAAAACTAGCTTTTAGTTTCATTGATCTTTCTATTGTATTAGTCTCTATTTTCATTTTGATTTTTATTTCCTTCTGCTAAATTTGGGCTTAGTTCCTTTTCTAGTTTCTTGAGGTATAAAGTTAGGTTATTTATTTGAGATCTCTTTTTTCTTAATGTAGGTATTTATTGCTATGAAATTCTCTCTTAGAATTGCTTTTGCTGCATCCCATGGGTTTTGGTACATTTCCATTTCCATGTATCTCAAGGTATTTTTTGATTTCTTTTATGACCCATTGGTTGTTCAGTAGCATGTTGTTTAATCTTCACACATTTGTGAATTTTTTATTTTTCTTGTAAGTGATTTCTAGTTTCATACCATTGTGGTTAGAAAAGATATTTGATATGATTCAATTTAAAATGTATTAAGAGTTGTTTTGTGGCCTAACATATGATCTATCCTGGAGATTATTTCATGTGCATTTGAGAATATATTTTGCTGCTGTTCGATGGGCTGTCTTACAAATATCAGTTAAGTACATCTGGTCTAACATGTAGTTTAGGTTCAAGTTTCCTAGCAGGTTTTTCTGTCTGGATAATTTATCTGTTGCTGAAAGTGGGTATTGAAGTCCTCTAGTATTATTGTATTGCTGTCTATTTATCTCTTTAAGTCTGTTAATATTTGCTTTATGTATTTAGGTGCTCCTGTTGAGTGCATAAATATTTACAAATGTTATATTCTCTTCTTGGATTGATCTCTTTTCATTGTAAAGGGACCTTTGTTTCTTTTTATAGTCTTTGTCTTAAAGTCTGTTTTTAAATATAGCTACCCCAGCTTTCTTTTGGTTTCTATTTTCGTGGAGTATCTTTTTCCATCCTTTCACTTTCAGTCTGTGTGTTTCCTTACATCTGAAATGAATCTTTTGTATGCAACATATAGATGGTCTTTTTTAAAAAAACTATTTAGATATTCTATATCTTTTGATTGGAGTATTTTGTCCATTTACATTTAAAGTTATTATTGATAGGAATGCACTTATTGCCATTTTGTTGTTTTCTGGCTATTTTGTGGTTCCTGTATTGTTTCTTCTTTTCTTGCTCATGCTTTGTGATTTGATGATTTTCTTTAGTAGTATGCTTAGATTCCTTTCTTTTTATCTTTTAAGGATTTTATATAGGTTTTTGCTTTGTGGTTATCATGAGGCTTACATAAAACATATTTATATCAGTTTATATTAAGCTGATAACCTCAAATACATACTAAAGTTCTACAGTTTTAATCTTTCCCCATTATTTTATATTTTTGATGTTACAGTTCACATCTTTTAACCTCGTGTATCTATCAATAAATTATTATAGGTCTGAGCTCTTGGTAGTCTCACAAATCTTTGTAATTGTGCAAACCACTTTTGTTTTTAGTGGTGCCCAGTGACTGAAGGTGTGCCAAAACCTGTCAGTGTCCCAAAAGAGAATATTGCAGTCAGCACCTCCATATTCAGGCTAATTGGAAACTGGACCCTCAAGCACTAGATGGGAAAGTATGTTGTTAGGACCCTTCTATGGAGAAACTGAGAGATGGGCTTTTTTGCCTGCTTCCTGTGTGCTGAGCCTAAGTGATTATAGATGTGGGAGAGTGCTCCTCTTCTTGTTAATAATTGCTTCTTTGTTTGCAAGCCCCTTGGGACTCGTGAATACAAACTCCATTGGCTCTCTGGGTCAGGCACCTAGGGGCTCATCCCTTGGGCAGCAGCTGCAAAAGCTGGGGGCACAGGCATAGGCTCCTTCCAAACCCTTTGCTTCTTAGGAAAAACGTTAGGACTTGAGAGCTCCTTTCCAATAAAATGGCACTGTGCCAGGAGTGAGGTTTATGGTGAGAGTGTCTCAGCTTTTCCTTCCCATTTCAATGTTAGTAACGTGGGTATTTTCTCATTTGCCCAACGTGTAGGAGTCACTCAGCTAGTTACTGGATTTTTTTTCTGAGACAATTTCTCCATGTGTAGCTGTAGATTTGGTGTGTGGGTGGGAGCAGGTAAGTTCAGGAAGCTCATATGTTATCATCTTGGATTAGAATGAGGATAGTCTTTTCAACAAATAGTGCTGGAGTAACTGAATGTTCGCATGCAAAGAAAAAAAAAGGAGAAGGAGGAAGAGAAAGGGGAGAAGGAGGAGGGAGGAGGAAGGAAAGGAGGCAGAGAAGAATAATCTAGATGAATTTACATTTGTCACAAAAATTAACTTAAAATGGATCAAGACCTAAATGTGAAACTCCAAACTCTAACACTTCTTAAAGATAACAGAGGATAAAATCTAGCTAACTTTGGGTTTGGTGATGACATTTTTAATACAAAACCAAAGACGATGCAAGAAAGAAAAAAAAAATGTTAGTCTTTATTAAAATGAATACCCTTCTCTGTGAAAGATGCAGTTAATAGAATTAAAAGACAAACTGCAAGCTGGGAGAAGAATGTATATCTGGTATAGGACATATGCAAAATATTAAAAGAACTTTTAAAACTCATCAATTTGTGAATAAACAATCCAATTAAAAGTGGCCAAAAGATCTGAATAGAAACCTCGCTAAAGAAGATATACACATGCTGATAAACATATGAAAATATGCTCAGTATCATATGCCATTAGGAAATTGCAAATTAAAATGACAAAGAGATAGCACAACACATCTTTTAGAATGGTTAAAATTAAAAAAAAATAAACTGACAAAACCAAACGCTAGTGAGGATATAGAGCAACAAGGACTTGGATTCACTGCTACTGTAATATAAAATGGTAAGGGACTTTGGCAGTTTGGCAGTTTCATACATAGACATAGTCTTGCCATTAGGTATTTACCCAAATGAGTTGAAAATATATGTTCACATAAAAATCTGCTAATGAGTTTTTATAGCAGCTTCATTCATAATTGCTAAAAATTGGAAACAACCAACATACCCTTTAATAGAAGAATGGATTGATAAACTGTAGATAAAATGGAATATTATCCAATGATAAAAAGAAATAAGCTATTAAGCCATAAAAACATGGAGGAATCTTAAATGTATATTGCTAAGTGAAAGAAGTCAGGCGACATACTATATGATTCCAACTATATTACATTCTGGAAAAGGCGAAATTATTTGTTCATCAGTTGTAAAAAGCGTACCACAATAAAGTAACATAATAATAGGTGAAATAGGTGAAACTGTGTGTAGGTGGAGAAGAAGTATGTGGTAACTCTATATGCTCAATTATTCTGTAAACCTAAAACAGTTCTAAAAAATGAAGTTTACTAATTTAAAAAGGGCAAAGAATATATAACAGAAAGTATAAGGTTTGTGAAGCCTAAAATATTTAGTATCTGGTGCTTTATGAAAATACTCATTAATTTCTAGTCAAAACCTACTTATTTGAAGGAAGTGGTTTTCAGATTGGATAAAAAAAATTAAATTCCAACTAAATTTAGTCTACATGAGGCCTACATGATATAGTTCAAAGATAATGATGATATAGTTCAAAAATAAAAAATATGAGAAAAGTTATAGCATAAAAACACTAAACGAAAGAAAGCTGGAAGGAATGTATTAATATCAGACTTCAGAACCAATAAAATTATAAGGATAAAGACATTACAAAATGATAAACTGGTCAATTTACCAATAAGAACTAACAACTCTACTTATGCATGGAGCTAACGACGGACTCTACAGATACAAATAGGAAAAACTGTATAACTGGGAGAAAAAGAAGACAAATAGAAGTACACTTGGAAACTTGATCATTACCCTCTCAAGGGAGAAAAAAGAAGTACCAAAATCACAATTACCCAACCTGAACTAATTTGTATCTGTGGAACTCTCATGTCAACAACAGTAAAGTGCATATTCTTTTCAAGTACAAATGGAAAGTCACTGAAAAGGCCATATCTGGGGCCATAAAACAAATCTCAAAAGTTTAAAAAACTGAAACTATAGAATATGTTTTCTACCACACTTGGAAACTAAGCAACACGCTTCTAAATAATCCATGAGTCACAGAGGAAGTCTGAAAACAAATTAAAAGAAAATACATGGACCTGAATGGAAACAAAAATACCATATATCACAATTGCAGGACACAACTAAAATAGTAATTAGGGGAAATTTTATACTACTAAATACACACAATAGAAAACAGGAGAAGTCTCAAATCTATAATCTAAACTCCATCTCAAGAATTTAGAAAAATAAGAGCAAAATTAAACTCAAAGGAAACAGAAGGAAGCAAATAATAAAGATACAATTAGAAATCAATGAAACAAAAACACGGTTCTTTGAAAGGTCAATAAAATTAACACATCACTAGCAAGATTGACAAAGATAAAAAGCAAAGAACACACAAATTAACCATTATCAGTAATGAAACAGGCAATAAAACCATCCCCATAGATATTTGAAGAATAAAAAGGAACCATTATAAACTCTACACAGATAAATTTGACAGATAATATGAACTAATCCTTAAAAAGCACAAACTGAAAAAAAAACACCTAATATGAAATAGATAATTTGAATAGCTATAATAAAAACTATTTAAGAAATTGAACCCACAGTTTATAAACTCCTCCTAAAACATTTTCTAGCCCTGATGATTTCACTGAAGCATTCTACCAAACATTTGAGGAAGTAACAGTGATTCTACACAATATCTTCTAAAAAATAGAAGAGGAGAGAATACTCCTTTAATTTATTTTATGAGGCCAATATTATTCTGATAGCAAAACTAAGGACAATACAAAATAATAGACACTACAGACCAATCTCTCTCATAAACTTAGACACAATAGCCTCAGCAAAATGTTAGTAAATTGAAACCAACAACATACAAAAAACTTTGTCTTTTTGGTACTTAACATTCATCATCTTTGCTATTTGGGCCCCATTCAGTGCATGTGTGAGTTAGGGACTTGCCTACTTCTAAATCAATCAAGAAAATAAATATTTCTTTCCTCATCTTCCTGATATCAACAAGGATATGACCTTAAGCTCAGCTGATTGGACCGCTCCTACAAGATTTTGATTTTTGAAAAAATAACACAAAAGCCAGTGGTCAGTGAGAGATTACTTGCAGCAGCCAATGCAAAACTGAGAGTACTGCAAATGCATTAGGTCTTAGGGGTAGGAAGAGTGGGGGAGGGGCATCTTGCTAAGAAGAGTAGTCCTATGATGTAATTTTAATTTGCCTTTTTTGTATGTGTTGAAGGGTAGATTCTTGGTGGTTTATAGAATTTATTTCTGTACAATGAATCTATTTCAAAACAATGGTTTTCAAGACATGGGAACCGGTCAGTGAAGGATAGTGTAAGTGAGAAATGGGGAGCATTCAAGGTGAGCCCTATGATTCTTCCAGCTTACTGCCTTATGAGAGTGTTTGAGATCTTGTCATAAGGATTTGGAACTAGACAGATTCTGGCAGACTCCCTGAGTTGAGCTGATGAGCTGAAAATCCAGGGAAACTAATACCGCTAGAATTCACAGGATCTAGAAAAACCACAAACAATTCTGAAGAACAAAAGTGGAGGACTAACTCAGTAAGGATAAAATACTCAAGAAAGTAGTATTGGTATAAACATAGCCAATTAGATCAAAATAGTTGAACAGAATAGAGTCCAGAAATAGGCCCACATTATAAGGATAATTGATTTTTGACAGGGCGCATATGCAATGTAGTGAAGAACATACAATCATTTTAACAAATGATGCTGGAACAGTTAGGTATCTTTACATAAACAAATAAATTTCGATCCATATCTTGTACCATGTAAAATAACTCAAAATGAATTGTAGATGTAAATGTGAATTGTTAAATTCCAAGAATATAAGGAAAAATTTTGTGAACTTAGGTTCAGTAAAGTTTTAGATCACCAAACACATGATCCATACAGAAATATATTGATAAATTGGACATCATCAGAATAAAAAAACTTCTGGTATTTAAAAGACCATGTTAAGGAAGTTAAAAACAGTCTAAAGATTGTGAGAAGATATTTGAAAATCATTTATCTAACAAAGGACTAGTTTCTAGAATATATAAAAAACTCTCAATGCTTAATATGAAAACAAATAATCTACAAAAATAGGCAAAAGATTTGAACATTTAACCAAATAATAAATATATACAGATGGAAAATAAACACATGGGAGAATGCTAACATCATTAGTCATTAGATAAATGCATATTAAAAACCACAATATGAAACTACTATACCCCTGTTAGAATGTCTAAAATTGAAAAGACTGACAATACCAAGTGTTGATGAGGCATGCACAAAGCAAATGAAGCTCTTATGCACTGCTAGTGGGAATGTAAAATAGCATAATCACTATGGAAAACACCTACCATATTATCCAAACATTCAATTCTTTAATTTTTACTCAAGACATGAAAGTATATGCATACAAAGACCACATAAAGATCAACTGCATGAAAGAAGCCAAAGAGCACATATTATATTTTTCCATTTCACAAAATGCTATGAAATGCAAATAATAGTGACAGAAAGTAGATCAACAGATACCAGGGGGCAGAGGAATTAAAAGGAGCATGAAGAATCTTCTAGGGGTGATGATTAAGTTTGTTAACATGATAGTAATGATGGTTTCACAAGTGTGTACATAGAGCAAAAAAATTCAAATTGTACACTTTGGACATATAGTTTATTGTATATCAGTTATATCTTAATAAGGCTGTTAAAATGATTATTTTAATAATATTTTTATGGATCTCATAGATATACATTAATAAGTATAATGCAGTGATGTTATAATTACATTCAATCTTTTTTTTATAGAACAGGACAGTCTGGAAACCTGACAGCTCCTTGCAATTCTCATTGTGGATGTTCATCTTCATTTTATTCCACTGTATGTGGAAGAGATGATATTGAATATTTTTCTCCTTGCTTTGCAGGGTGTGCATATTCTAAAATATTAGAAAATAACCAGAAGGTAGTTAATTATGCTTCTTTCTCTCCAGTAAGATGTTGAACTTGTAGACAATGTTTACATTTCACTCCTAGCTCTCTATAAAAGCTCCCCTCCCCCTATTTTCCTTTTTATCAATGTTTAAAAGAAGAAAAGAACATTTACCTTATGTGGCCCCAATACAGAATGCTTGTGGGAATTGGGAGTAGAAAAGATACTCTCACATTAAACCATGCCTCCTGATAACCATTCCTACCTTAAGATCTTTCAGAAAATCCTTTCAAATCAACATTCAAAATAAATGCTAGATCTGGCTATCTTCATCATTTCCTCTGATGCTGCCCTGGTCCCAGTCACCATTGTCTTGTACCTTATTTCACACCTTTTCAACTATTTTCTCTGCTTTCACCCTTACCTTCATAGTCCAGTAGTCTCAATATAGCAGCCAAGTAATCTTTCAAAATATGTCATTTATACATATATCCATCCAATGGTTTCACATTACTAAGATTAAAAAAACAAAGTTCTTAAATTGGTCTTGCAATTACCAGTTTCTGTATAATCTACCCTTCCCCCACTACTCTGATTTTATTTTCTCTTAGTTTCCTTCATGTTCACTCTGCTCCACCCACATTTTTCTCCTTGCTTTTCTTTGAACTTATCAAGTAAGCTCTAGCCCCAAGGCTTTTCAATTTCTGTTTTTGTTTTTCTACCTAGAATGTACTTTTTCCAGCTAACCAAATAGCTCACTGCCTTACCTCTGCTCAAATATCACTGCATCATTGAGATATTCACTGATTATATTAAGTTCACCCCTGTACTTTTTCTTGCTTTATTTTTTAATCTGTAAAATATTTGTCACCATGTGCTCCATTACATGTTGTTGTTGTTGTTGTTATTTGTCTCGTCCAAGAAAAAATTTCTCTACATGAGGGCAGGGATTTCTGTTGTATTGTTTAGCGTGTTTTCCCAGCACCTAAAATGATATTTAGTACATGGGCACTTAAAAAAAATAGTGGAATGTATAAATTGAAATTAGGACATTTGGATATTTCTTTTTCTTTTTCTTTCTTTTCTCTCTCTCTCTCTCTCTCTTTTTTTTTTTTTAGCATGTCCAGTAGCCACTTAGCAACTCCCACAAACAAACTGAGACGATTTTTGGACCACCACTTTATGCCTCACTCAGATTTAACCCATCTGTTTCCTCTTATTCCTTCACTAGTAGTAACTTAGAATCTTTTCAATAGATTAATAAATTGCTACCTAGTCTCTGTATCTTCAAACTCTATATTAGTTTTCTTAGAAAATATTACCTTTTCATCTTTCTTGAATTACCAGCTGTGTAACAACCACCCCAAATTTTCATTGCTTTCCATTCAGGGCTACATTGTGACTTTCACTGGCACTATATACTTTGCCTTTGTAAGCCCCTTCCTTCACTAAAATAATTAATTTAAAAAATTCATGTACAACTGCATTTCTGTGAAAAACAAATATGATCCAGGCTGGATCCATTATTATTACATTCTTTTTTTTAAGACACTAAAGTTACAACATTTTTATGTAGCTCTGTTGTATTTTAGGCCTTAGACACTGCCTTCTCAGTGTAATAGATAATAGCCCTGTCATCATTACATAGAAAATAAAGTCTTATCTTTACAGTATAGTCCCAAAACCTTCCACGGTTGGGTAACTGTCCATACTTCAAATCCCAACTAAAGTTCCATTTTATTACATTTTCCTTAACTCCCTTCAATTTACATAGCTCTTCAATAGTTATTTGTGTAATTAAATGTAATATTTTTGGTGGAATTCTTTAAATAGAATTTTTCCTAAGTAACTAAAATTAAATACACACACACACACACACACACACACAATTCATTTAGGTAAAATACCTTGGACTTATCATTAATGTTTCATTTTTAAATAATGACAGGCAGATTTAATATAAAGGTATTTACTAATAAAACTGGTTAGTCCTCCTGTAGTTATTGATTTAATTTTTATTTTACAATAAAAGTTTTTGCATTATGACTATATTTCTAAGATTGTTTCCTATCTTAATTTTCATAGACATACTTCAATTGTTCTTGCATTAATGAAGGATTAATAACTCCAGATGATCAAGGTGATTTTATTGATGCTCGATCTGGGAAATGTGATACAAAGTGCTCTAAATTGCCTCTGTTCATTGTTCTTACCTTTTGTACAATTGTATTTGCTGATTTTGCTGGTATACCAAACCTCCTAACCATCCTTCGGTATGTATATATTATTCATAATCATTGTTCATTTAATACATAAAAATCAATTTTAGGAAGATTTTACAATATCGTAAGTAAATGATTTATTCTTTTGTTTCAAGGTAGCAACTGCTAGAAAGGAAACTGTTACATTGTCAAAATTCATGTGTATGTTTAACTCTCTATTGAGTGCATATATAAACAGAATTGCTGAGTTATAAGCTACACATATGTTAAATTCTTTAATAAATTACAAAAGTATTTGCACAAATTCATTCTTCTAGCATTCTATTGTTGTTTTTAACTTTAAGCAATTTTGATGGATGTGTGTATTATTTCCTTGTGATTTTAATTTCCTTATTCAGAAGACTAATATTGAACATATTTTCCTTTATTTACTAGCCATATGAGTATGCAGTTTTGTCAAATGGCTGTTCATTTCTTTTGTATATTTTTACACTGGGTTTCTGTCTTTTCATTATTGACTTCCAAAAAGTCTTTATATATTCTTTATATACTCCCAAGTTGGGGGTCATTCGTCATATATAGTCTTTACAAATATCTTTTCCAACTCTACAGCTTGCCTTTCCACTCTGATAATGGCATCTTTTGAGTGAAATATATTTTTTAATTTTAATATCCTGTTTAAGAAATCTTAGCCTAATCAAAATCATAAGGACATTTTTATGTTATTTTAATAAAAGAGTATATAATCAATAATTCAGCCGGAATTTTTTTTCTTAAAGTAGGGATTTAGGTTTGCTTTTTTAATATGTATGTTAACTGACTCACCACCATTTATTGAAAGGCTATCCTTTCCCCACAGCAGTGTACCAACAGGCTCTATGTATGTGGGTCTATTTCTGTATATTTATTGTGAATATGTCAGGCTTTGTTGTAAGCCCATCTTCAAGATTATCTTCGCCATTCTTGGCCCTTTGTATTTCTAGGTGATTAAAATTACTTAGTCAATGTCCATAAAAAATATGTTGAGATTTTTATTGGAATGCCTTTGAATCAATTTGGAAGAGCTGCTATACTTACCACACTGAGTCTCTTGATCAGTCAGTGAAGTATAATCTCTTTATTTATTTAAATCTTCATTTATTTCTCCTAATAATGTTTCATAATTTTTTCATGGTGGAGGTCATATATCTCCATTAGATTCATTCTTAGGTAATTGATGTTTTTGATGTTTATTATAGCATAGTATAGTATAGTTGTTTATTGCTGGTATGAAGAAATGGAATTCATTCTTGCGCTTTGACTTCGTATTCTGTGATTGTGTTCATATTAATTTCAAATAGTTGGTAGATTACTTCAGATTTTTTATGTACATAATCATAATCTGCAAATAATGATTTTTATTTCTTTTCCAATCTTTATACCTTTTTTCTTGCACTGATTAAGCTATCCTGTACAATGCTAAATAGAAGTAGTGATAGTTACTCCTTGTTTTTTATGCCCATTAGGATGAAGGATTTTGATATTTCATTGTTAGATATGAAATTTGCTGAAAATTTCACCATTAACTGTGGTATTTATAGCACCTATTAGAAAAAGCCAGTTTGCTTCCATTTCTAGTTCATTAAAATTTTTTTAATTAATAAATTTTAAAATTTATCAAATGTATTTGACATATCTATTGAGATTATTGCGATAAGATATGTCTACTTATTCTACGAATTAATCGGATTTGGTTAGTTGCTCAATTCATTTTGCTGGTATAGTTGGAAATTTTGTATGAATAAAGTTGCTTTATAATTTAATATGCTCGTCTGGTTTTGGCATCAGTGTTATTTTAGCCTCAAAAAATGAATTGAGAAGTATTTCCTCTTTTCCTAATATCTATACTATTTTATCATGGTGTAGTATTACTTTTTAATTAAATCTTTGGAAGAAACCACTTGTGATGTCACCTGGGCCTGGAAATTTCTTTGTGAGAGGTTTTAATTAAAAATTGAATGACTTTGTGTGTGTGTGTAGGTGGGGAGACTAATAAATCTTTCTATTTTTATTTTAATAATTTCCATCATTTTAATTTATTTTTATAATTATTTTATCCACATATATATTTCTATATATTTGTATACATGCCTTTTTTATCTAAATGTGCATGCTGAATGTCTGATATACATTTTTTCTCATTCTTTAAATTCAAATATGCCTTTCAGTGTATTTTTTTTTTATTGGAACTATGTGTTATTTGGAAGTGTATAGTTTAATTTCTAAATATTTGGAAATTCGTTATATTTTTGTTATTTATTGTTAGATTGAGTCCACTGTGTTCAGAGAACACATTTTTATCATTTCTTTTCTTGAAAATGTCTTTAGACTTACAAATGATTTAAAATTTTATCTGTTATGGTGGATGTGTTCATTTTTTAAATTTCTATCATCTTTGCTGTATATATCTTGAATCTATATTAGTTGAAAACATTTAGCATTGCTGCCACTTCCTGCTTTATTGACTCTTTTATCCTTATGAAATAGTCCTCTGATAACTTTGTCTTAGAGTTACTTTTTCTGACTTTAATATTGCTTTATCGGTTATATTTTTAGTAGCATTTTCATTAGATACTTTTCTTTTTACTTTCAATCTTTCTCTTACTATAACTATTTAAGGCACATTTTGGAAGCCACACATAGTTAGCTTTTTAATTGGAGTATATAAACTATTAAAATAATTGCTAATGTGTTAGGATTTTCATCTATTATTTTACTGTTTGTTTTAAAATTTTTCTACTTGTTCTTTTAGTTCTTTCTTACTTCTTTTGAATTGATAGTTATTTTTAGTTTTCATTATTTCCCTCTATTATTTTGCTAACTATGTATTATTTTATTCTTCTTGTATAGTCACTTTAGATCTTACAGGAGTATGTATTACTTATTAGAGTCAAATGTACAGTAGTACTTTTGCCACTCTCTGGATAATGTAAGAACATAAAAATACTTTAATTCCATTAACTAACTCTCTTCCAAGCTTTTGTTATTGTTAGGTATTTTGAGACTACTTAAATTTTAAATCCTAAAGAATGTAATTTTATTTATTATATATTTAATAGCACAGTACCAGAATCTCTTCATTTTTTTCCTGCATTTTTTTAGGGGTCATTCCTTCCTCTAGAAAAGTTTGTTTTACTGTGGGTCTGCTGGAAATGATTTTTGTTCATTTGTTTCTTGTTTAAAAATATCTTTAATCTACTTTTATTATAAAATTATATTTTGACTACTTATGGAATTCCATGTTGGTCATTATTTTCTTTCAGTACTTTAAAAAGAAATATTTAACTGTCTTCTTGCTTTCTATAACATTTTATTACTGTTCCTTTGAATGTAATGTGTCTTTTTCTCTAGATGCTTTTAACATTTTCTCATTGTCTTTGTCTGTCAGCAATTTCACTATGATATTCCTTAATATAATTTCGTTTGTATTGATGGTTCATGGAGTTTTAAAATGTTCTTATGGCTTTAAAAGAAAAGCTTGCTGTCTTTTTCTATTAGCTACTAGGATGGTAACTGTATTAGTTTGCTAGGCTGCCAGAAAAAGGTACAACAGGCTGGGTGTCTAAAATAACAGACATTTGTTTACTTACAGTTCTGGAGACTAGAAATCTGAGATCAAGGTGTTGGAAGGGTTGGTTTCTTCGGATGGCTAAGAGGGAAGGACCTCTCTTTGGCTTGTAGATAGCCATCTTCCCTTTTGTCTTCACATTGTCTTAGCTCTGTACATGTCTGTGTCCATATTTCCACTCACTATGAGGACATCAGTTATGTTGGATTAAGGCCCACGAGGCGAACTAAACTTTAACTTAATTTTCTCTGTAAAACTCTGTCTCCAATACGGTAGCATTCCAAGGTATCGGAGAAGAGTTAGGATTTCAGCATCTAAATTTTGGAGGAGATACAATTCAACTCATAGCAGTAACAAACCACCCCAAATTTAATGACAACAATTTATCTGTATCTTTCATAGTTCACTGAGTTGACTGGGTTCAATGTGGGTAGTTCTTGGTCAGAGTTTCTCATGAGCTTATGGTTAGTTGGCACATGACACTTGAGTCATCTGACAGCATAACTGGGCTGGATTTCCAAGAAGGCTTACAATTTAGGCAAAATTTTGCTGGGAGACTACTGTTGATTTGCCATAAGTGGACTCTTTATGTGACCTGTACTTCTGTTAACAAAGTTCAACAATTTCAAAAGGGTGCGGCCCAAAGTGTTAGTGTTCCAAAAGACCCAGGCATAAACTGTAGGCTTAATTTGACCTAGGCTGACAGTCCAAGAATGTCACTTTTCTGGATTCTATTTTTCAAAAAAGTCATTATGTTTCAAGGGGAGGGTGATTTGATTCTATCTCTTAATGTCAGGAACAACATGCATGTATAGGGAAATAAAAAGGAATCGGTGATAGTCATCTTTGGGTGATTATCTACCACAAGATCTTTCATTGGTTTTGGGAAATTCTTAACTATTCTTTTTGCAGATACTGCTTCTGCTTCATTCTTTCTCTACTCACCTTTGTGATATCAAATTATACATACCATAAATCTTTCATTGTGTCCATGTGTTTCTTATAGAACTCTTATAAGAAACACATAGACACACTTTATATTTTTGTACTCTGTGCTTCAGACTAAAGTTTTTTTTCACTTATCTATATCCTAATGTATTAATTCTACCTCCACCTGCTTTTTCAGTTACTTATATACATACTAGTTTACTAATTCTATCTTCGTCTGTGTCTAATTAGATATTAAATTCACCTATTGAGTTCGTAATACTAATTAGCATATTTTTCAGTTAGAGAATTTCATTTCTTTTTAGTACATTCTATTTATCTGAGATTTTGGTGATCACATGAGCCTAAGAATGACAAAATCTTTTTTTCTCTGCAGAAATTTTCTGAAATCTAAAGCTGTGTGATGCTTAAGTCTAAACAGAATAATATCATTTGTTTGTATCTCTTTGTCAGTGTTCTTAAGAAAAACTAGTTCTTCCATTCTTTCTTTCCCTTCCATCTCTCTTTATTTTTACATGTTTTTGTCTTCTCAACTGTGATAGTCATCGTGGATTCAAACAGGAAGGTAGATGAGTACTTTAAAGGGGAGAGAGCCAGGGAGGAAGAAAAGCGGAAGAAAAGTGACCAGGTTCCTTCTGCCTGGACATTTGAGGGTGGAAAGATAGACAGCAAAGCAAAAAAAAAAAAAAAAAGGTTACACGTATAAGTATTTAATTGTAATATTAAAACATGCTGCAAAGAAAATATAGAAAAATGCAATGAGAAAATTATAAGATGATCTTACTTACTTTGGAGATTCAGAGAGGGTATGCCTGAAGATATGTTACTTAAGCTAAACCCTAAAAGATGGAGAATGAGTATTTCACATAGTGGGAATGACATATGCAAAGATTCTAAAGTACCTTCATAAGACTGTTGTATTTTAGAAAGTCATGAACAAGGAGGGAGATAAAGGCAAAAGTGAAGTGGCATGGAATGAGACTAACAAGATTGGATGACCCTTGTAAATTTATTTGCAATTCTAGATTTTATCCTAAGAACAATGGGAAGCCTCTGAAAGATCCTAGTGGAGCAGTGAAATATTCAGAATTTCGCCTTAAAAAAAAGCACTGTGGCTCTTATATGGAGAATGGACTGAAAGGATAAGGATGGTTGTTGGGAGGTAAATTAGGAAGTCATTTCATTTTCTTCTTTTTAAGGCAAACATACAGGCTTGGAATAGGCCAGTGGAATTAGAGATGAAGAAAATCCGAGAAAAGTATATGAAAAATGTTTATTTTTAATAATAACTTGATTATTAATTGTATGAGGTCAATAAGGAAAAGGATAGTATCAAAGATGCCACTTTGACTTACAGATTTTGGACTTGAAAACTGCATGGATGATGGTTCCACTTGTGACAGGGTGCACTAGGGGAAAACCAACTTTTGTGCAAGGCAGGAACTTAAGTCTAGAACTCGTGTCTTACATGAAAGATATGGACTGAAAATATACATTTAGAAGTGGTAAGAGATAGTAGAAGCTGCCTTTTACATTTGGAAGAGTATTAATAAGCTTTTTGTTTACTCAATGAAATCCTTAAATCATCCTATTATAGGCTTACTTGTTAGAATACAAAAAAAAAAGCATTCACTTTGTTGCTAAAACATAGGAGTTTATGCATTAAAATTTTGTTTTTCTATACATATCAGTTATTTGTTTTTGTGCTGTTCATTTAACTGATTTTGCAAAATCCTGAGAATCAATCTTTTTGCCTTGTTTAATATATCAGTTAGAAAAAGTTATAATCAAACTGAAGATATATAAATACTTAATTATACTTATGAGTTATGGTCTGCTGAATAGATGTTTCAGAGGACACTCATATCATATTACATATAAGAAAACTACTTATGCTAAACGAAGCAGAACTCTCAATTACAGTTAGGCATAAGACTCTTTCCACTTTATACCAAAAACTTTATACTAAAGTGTGGTTCTAAAATGTGGCACGTTACTTCTTTTACTTCTCTTTAGTAAATCTGCTCGTAATAAAAGTGTATTTTTTTAATTTAAAAATATTATCATTTGAGAATTGGTTAATTTATTTTCATTTTCCTGGTAGTAAACATTTGAGGAAAGAATATATACTTTTTTCCAGGTTGACAAAGGTGAAATTATCTTACTTTTCGCAAAATAGTCACAAAATATTATACGTATGCTACATTTTAATACAATGAGTTATTTTGAACGAAAATATTGGTCATACTAGTTTGTTTTGCAAGTTCTAGAACAAGGAAATAAAGGATAAACAATTTACTTAAAATATCATATCTTATAAATTTAGTTATTTTTTACTTTCTGAAATGTTGATTTTTTTGTTGTATTTTCAATTTATTTTCCAAACTACAATATGTAATGTTATACATTATTTTTCTTTTTTAAACAAACGCCTGGTTTGACCAATATTCCTATTGCTATTCCTATATAGAGATCTTGTTTTCATTTGGGAAAGTTATTTTTCATTTATTTTAGCTTTTGAATAGTGAGTGTAACAGTGAGAGATCCAACAGGAAAGAGATGATACCCTCAGATTAGGACAATTCAAGGTTGAATAAAGTGGTTATTTAAAATGCGGGCAGGGTTTAAGGAATCTCAAGGTACAGTGCAATACCTCTGGTCTGTTACCACCTCAAGCTCAAAGGGAAACAGGGGTAAGAAGGAGAGAAACCTGTAGGGGAGAATTCTTTGTCTAGACACCTAGTCAGCCTGACCTAATTGTGCAGGGATGGACCTTGGGAATGAAGACCATGACCTCACTTTCCTCCCTCATGCCACAGCACCCCATTGGCAGAACCCATTCAGAAGCCAGAAGGCAAGAGAGCCTATTGATGTAGTCCATTTAGGTCAGCCTCCCAGAGCAAGGTACAGAGAGGTAAAGAGTGGCTCTCACAGGGGGAAAAAGAAGGTTCTAAAATAATGGATATTCACTCCAAAATGAAGAAAAAGAAGTGGGAAATCTAGTGCTACTTTTTTTTTTTTTTTTTTTTCAGTAAAGGGAAAGGAGGATGGGGCCGAGGGTTTGGGTCATAATTGCTTCTTTTTTGTGAAAAGCAAGAAGCTTTGGAATTGGTTGGCAAGGGGCAGGATATGAAGAAATGGGAGTTGTTGCAGTTCTTTAATTCAACCAGATTGAACCCTGTTAACTGGCTAAAGATTCTTAGTTTAATTGAGGCACAGAAAAAGTATTCTTTAACCTAGAAAACATTCTCTATAGCTATTAATAATGGTATTTTGATGATATTATTGCTCTTTGCTTGCAGTGTTGTATCTGACGAACAGCGTTGTTTGGCCTTGGGTGTGACCTATGTGATTTTGAGAGTATTTGGTATGGACTTTTGACAATCTTTTATTACACTGAAATGTTCATTTTTTGATATGTGTGTCTATATGCATATTTATAATTTCAAATAAATAATGGTAAACTGAAACAAACGAATGAGAGAGCTGCTTTGCAGAATTGGGCAGTAATACATAAAAACAATACCTAATATAAAGCCCATCCTAACTGTCATATAAAATATGCATTAATATTATATTCGATTAGAAGAAACAATCTATTTGATCAGAAGTATGTTCATCAAGCTCATACATGTGGTTTAGTAAGCTGAAATAAAACACTCATGTAAACATAGCAACTATACATTGCTTGCACATTTGGGAAGTCACTAACCTAGACTAGTGCTTTTAAACATTTCATTACCAAGGACAGTGAATCTGATGTTTTTAGGGATTTATATCCAAAGAACAAATTGGTTTTGCTGAGGATAATACACTCTGTACTTCAGGCTTTCTTAAAATAGCAAACACTGCTTTCAAATCCACATTATGGCTATATTCAGACTTCTGATTCAAGCAGTTGATTGAAAATATTAGTGGGGTAAAGAAACATGATTGGATTGAATTGAGGTATACGGAGTTCTCAAAATCAATATTTAGTACCTCTTTAAAATACTTTCTCTTAAATTTTTAATTCAAGAATTAACAAGTTTTGAGATGTCAACTAAATAACAACATGCACACCATTCTAAAAAGATGCAAATCTATCAGTTTTTTACACTTACAGGGATAAGACTTTTTTGAAAACACATTGTTTCTAGTTATTAACAGTCCTATCTACAAGTAAATTCTTAAATAATTTTAAATGATATGTTTACAATGATGAAGACTAAATATATAGGTGTAAGTTTAATTTTAGGATAAAAATCATTCTGATCCCAACCTATAGTGTTTTCATGGAAAATTTCAATCATGATATTTTTCATAGGGAGTATACCTGGACCAATTGCTTTTAAAATGATAGGAGAAACTTCTTGTACCTTTTGGGATACTGGATACTGCGGGAAAAGAGGAAGTTGTTGGATCTATGACATGACAAAAATGGCCTACCTATTCGTAGGAATATGTAAGTGATATCTATTGAAGAAATGTAGAGAGGTAAAATTGTTTTAAAAGTTTATGGTTGTTTATAAGGTAGAGTAATAATAAACTATGAACAAATCAATACTGTGATGATTAAAGAAGCCTTATATTATTTAGAAAATATTTTGGACACTAAAATACTATAGAATTTATGTAAATACTTGAGTCACTGCATTAAATACACAATTGTATTACGTTATTCCTGAGTAAAGGGTGATAATAAGCAGGATTTCAATTTGGAAAGTGATTTTCTTTGTAAACATATACAACCAAGTAGTTTGACTTTGTGACCCTTTCCATTTTCACAGTAAAAGACTGGATAATTAAAAAAAAAATTTTTTTTTGCACCACTAAAAAGCATCAAGATACCCTTACCCTATATAAATGTAAATTTCATATGGTTTCTTTTGCTCGATGATGTAATAGTGCTTGGCACACGGAAAACATTCAGTATTTGTAGAATAAATAAGAGATACAAGGATTAGGATGCTGTGGTGCTGTGAGCTATGGTCAAAGTATTGGGAAAGTCTGGATATGCTTGTATCACTTTGGAAAATTCACTAGATCTTTCTGGACTCAATTTATTCATTTGTAAAATGAGGATTTTGGAGTACATAACTTCTGAAGTCTTAATCATTGTTAACATTTAATGATTTTATTGTAGAGATGCTATTGGTGTGATAAATATTTTAAAGTAGTTATATGTTTTATGATTTTACTAAGTGGGTTCAGTAATTAAAAAAACACATAATGATAGACTCTACCATTTAACAGTAACAAATACTTGTTTGATAAACAGTATACAGTAATGCCTTCTAATTCAGAAGTTGATTATCAAGCAGTCAACACTGAATAAAGTAAAATTC
This sequence comes from Pteropus alecto, assembly GCF_000325575.1. Classification (NCBI taxonomy): domain Eukaryota; kingdom Metazoa; phylum Chordata; class Mammalia; order Chiroptera; family Pteropodidae; genus Pteropus; species Pteropus alecto. The sequence continues at coordinate 29,376,369 of NW_006436298.1, read as the reverse complement.
AAGAAAAAATTAAAAAGTCAAAAATGACATTTAAGAAGTCAAAATGAATTCCTCAGAGATAATCCAACAAAACTAGACATTGTTCTTAAGGAAGTCCTCTTAAAAACACTTCTGAGCCTTTTAAATTTTATTTTAGATATACCTGTAACATGCTTAACTATTTTCAAACACAGGACATAATTGAGAATGTTGATAAACTACTAGAGAAACTGCTAAGGAGCTGTTAAAAGGAGATAACAATAATAAATAACATAAATTATAATGAGAGGGCAAAACACAGGAAACATAAGAATATGCATTTGTGGCAATTTTGTATAAACTAGTACATTTTAAAGTATATTCTATGAGTCAGTTGAATCAGAAAAACTTGGAGTGCTTGCTAAAAATATAAGATTTGAGTCTCTGAATTAGAATACCAGGGTTTGGTGGTAGGCATGTGTATTTTTAATAAAGCACCTTGAGGACAGCTTTGTGAAAGACTAGAACTGTACTGTTCAATGTGGTATATATTAACCATATGTAGCTATTTAAATTTAAACTAAATTAAATGCAATTAAAAGTTCAGCTAAATTTCACATGTTTAATGGTCACATTTGACTGCTGTATTGTACAGTGCAAATGTAGAATGCTGTCATTGTCACAAGAAGTTCTATGTACACTACTACTCTAGAGCAAGACATTCAACCAGGGATCCATGAACCCTAGGAGCCCACAGTGAACTTTAGTATATGTTTGAAATCTTAAAATTCTATTTCTACATCTTATGTCCAAAAATTTTTCCCCAGTGGAGGAAGGCTGTGGCATTCAGATTCACAAAAGTTTTATGACTTAAAAAGCTGGTAAAAAAAATTATCAATTCACTGGTTCCCTTTGGTAGCAAGGAAATTCTTCTGATATCTCTCAAATCTTAAGTTTTCATTGAGATGACTCATTACATACCTTTTATCTCAAATGAAGGATTCCATCAGCTTTAGTTTAATTACAGTAGAGAGATGATTTATGTCTTTTGTAACATTTCCTGTTTTAACTTGTCATGTTTACCACTTCATCGGGTTTATTTATTTTGATAGAATTTTTATTGAAATATATTATATATACAGTAAAGAGCACATATTATAAATGTATAGCTCAACACATTTTAATAAAGTGAACATACCTGTAATTAGCATTCATATCAAAATAGTATATTAGAATTAGTAAGTATATTTAGTAAGGTTACTTAATATATAATCAATATTTAAAAATCAGTTGTATTTCTGCAAAAATCAGTTACATTTTCTATACAACCAAATACAAAAATAATATAAAAACATTAAAAAAATCAAGTACCAAGAAAAAAATCTATTGAAATTTATATAAAATCTCTATACCGACAACAACAAATTTTATCTGAGAGACATTAAAACCTAAATAAATGGAAAAAATGTATCCTGTTTACAGATAGGAAGATTTTAAAATGCCTCTTCTTTTAATTAATCTATAGTATCAAGTGATCAAAAACAAAATGCCAGAAGGTGGGGGTTTTTTTTTGAAATTGACAAGAGAATTGAAATTTGAATGAAAGCCAAAGGGCCAAGAATTATCAAGAGAATCTTGAAGATGAACCAAAATTTTAGGATACATGCTATCAGGTATCAAAGCCTATTATCAAGCTATAATAATTAATACAGTAGAGTGCAAGTGTCAACACACTGACGAATGAAACAGAATAGAGAATCCAAAAACAAACCCACACATGCACACTCAACTGATTTATGGCAAAGGAAGGAGACACTGCAATGGTAAAAAGATGGCCTTTTAAATAAAGGATCATTTAATATATGCATATCTAAAAAAATGTATCTTAATCCTAATCTCAAATCATATACAAAAACCAATTCTAGATGCATTGCAAATCTAAATGTGAAAGATAAAACAATAATGCCTTTTAAGAAAAACAGGAGAATCCCTCCATGGTCTTGGAGTAAGAAGAGATTGAATAAACAGGATACAAAAAGCACTAGCTATAAAAGAAAAATCAGACTATGTTAAAATTAATATGTTCTGATCATCAATAGAAATAATTAAGAGACAGAAAAGACAGCTGCAGTTTAGAAGACAGTAAAAAAGGTGAAAAAGAACTAATACTCAAAATATATAAAAAACTCCCACAAATCAATAATAAACAAAAGTTACATAATTTAATAGCAAAGTGGACAAAAGAAACTTCCCAAAAGTCGATAATCAAATAGCTAATAAGCAACAGAATGAATAAATAAATCGTGATAAAATAGATAAGGGAATACTTTACAACAATAAAAGGGAAAGATATACAACTATATAAAATATGGATGAATCACACAAAAATAATATTAAAGAAAAAAACAGTCATAAATTAGTATTCACTGTATGATCCTACTTATATAATTTTGACCTGAATATACTTCAAAAACAAAAAAAACTAACCCTTTTGGGTTAGTGAATTTGAGGAAACATGAGGAGGGCCTCTGGGGTGTTGACAGTGTTGTTTTGTTGATCCAGATGCTGGTTACTCTCTGTTTGTGAAAAATGTATCAAGCACTACTATAAAAAATTTATATGCTATTGGGTAAAATAGATCTTAGGTATTTGGTTTGATGGCTTTTGATAATTGAGTGAACCTGTGAAACCAGCACCCAAAACAAGAAACAGAAATTTCTTCTATGCCCCTTTCTAGTCAATTTCCTTCTTCCACAGATAAACCTCTTTCAGATTTCTATTACAATATGTTGGTTTTCCCTGTTTTAGAAATTTATGTGAATGTAATACAATATATACTGGTTTGTTTGTTCTTGTCTATCTTGCTTAATATTTTGCTTTTAGGAAATTCAGCCATGTTATTCTATAGCAGTAGTTTGTGCTTTAAAATTTTTTCTGAATACTATTTCATTTTGCGATTATATTACATTCTCATTAATGTATTTTGGGTTGTTTATAGTGCTTGGCTTTATAAATAAATGTGTGAAATATTGTGTCATTATAAATGAATAGACTCATTAATGTTTCCTATTTTATCTTTTGAACCACTATAATTGTTATTGTCAGATAATTGATATTATTGCTCTAAAATATTTTCTACTTTAATTAATTTAGTTGATTTAATTTAATTATTTTAATTTAATTGTTGCTCTACAATATTTTTTACTTTAATTAACAGGATTGTTTGCATTCAAAGTTCAAGTATTTTTATATAATACTTGTACTACATTAAATTTCTGAAACGAAATACGAAAATTAATAAAAACCCTAAATCAATATTTCTAAAATATTTGTTTGTATTTGGAAAATGATGAATATTT
>NW_006436298.1:29355975-29372837 GCF_000325575.1 Pteropus alecto | reverse complement strand
TAGAAATGCATTTTTCTATTTTTGAATTAATACATTCTATGAAATAATAACACATAGCTTTTTTCTTGGGCTATATGGTTAAGAAATCTAAAAAGTTTTGTAAACATTTAAAAAATACCCTTTAAGTAACTTAATATGTTTATGACATTAATTATATTCTACAGTTAGGAAATTGATACCTTTAGAGATAAAATGTACTTTGGTAAATGGCATCCTTTCCTCAAATATTTTTGCTTTAAATAAACTGACATATCTGATGGTTGTATTTTTTAAATTTTAGGCTGTTTTTGCAAAGTATTCACTATCATCTTCACTTCTATTGCATTTTGCCTGTACAAATGTTTACTGAAGGAAAACAATGACATCCTGCCTATACCTGCGAAGAATCTAAAAATTGAGAAAAAGAAAAATACTAATTTATAACTGGATCATTATTATGTAAGAATTACACATTATCAGTCTCTCAGTGGAATATTATAGTAATAAAATTTAAAATAATTATAATATAGCCGTATATTTAGTAAATGAATGTAATATGATCCTATAAGTTTTATTATATTTTTAGTAAAAATATAATAATATAGTCTTTGTGTTTTAATTTTAAAAAGATATTCTAAGATACGCATTTAATACTTTCAATAGAAAGATAATACTTTGAAAGAAGAGAATAAAGTAGAAGTGGAAAAATACACATAAGTTACTTCTGATTGCAATGATATCTTATACACTAGTTATTGGCCTTTGGTTATATAGGAGTACTTAGGTTTCACATGTTTTATTTTTGTTACTTTTCATTAGTGCTGTGGATGTTTATTTCTCAATAATTTTTCAAAATAAAATTAAATTTGCCAATCCAATTCATATAATAAAAATTTAAACTAAAGATATATTTATTCTCCAAAAACACTATTTTAAACTTTTTAAAAGTTAACATTTTATTTATCTTTTATTTGATCATGAAGAGGTTTCCTCAGAAAATTTCTCAGGCCAGTTGGGCCATTTGCGATACATATTTTCCATGGTCCTTTAATTTTAATAGACATAAAATTCAATATTATCATATACTTCTCTTTGTTTACCTTGACTTGAGTTTTAGTGATAAAGACTACCTGATACCTGGTTGGTATCCATTTTTGTGCTTTCATATTTCATTTTATGGTTAATAATTATTTCATGTGAAGAAATATTCAAATTTGAATGTAGAAATGTGTCAACCATTTGCGGAATTTTTCTTAAGCTTCGATGTGTTTCTATAAAAAGTTTTTGTTATAATTATTTCTTATATCTTTGTGCACCCAAAGTAAATAGCAGTTTTCCAAATATTGGAATAAAAGTCAGACTTATAAAACAAAAAACTTCTCTACCATTTTTTTTCCTCTTGGGAGAATGAACAACTGACAAAATTTCTCTCTTGTTATTCACATTAGGCAATGACCCTATGTGTAAGGGTAGACATTGCCCTATTTATGGAAATATGAAGCTGGGAGTGTTCATACCTTATTTGACTTTAACATGAGTTTCTGAACATCTATAAACTAGTCTTTATGTGAAACTCTCTTTGACTGCTTGACTTTCTTCTGTTTGAAGCAGCAGGTGTGCAGAACATCTGAGGATCAGAATGTGAAGATAAGAATTTCTCCTTTAAAAATTCTACAAAATGTGTTTCTGTGCCCTACATTCAGAAAAGGAAAATCACACGTGTTTACTTAAGTGGCAGAAATGTATCTATGGAGATCTTTTGTCATAATAAAGTACTTTCTTGTGAAACATTTCTCCTGTTTTTAATGTGTATAGGATTTTAAATATCAGCTTACAATATAGATATTTCTAAAATAATTTAAGTGTTAGGTTACTTATATACTTTAATATTCTATTGTCTAAAAATATTTGAAAATTTATATAACCAGGAAATAGATAAAACAATAACATTCAGATCTATTTTGAAGATGCTTGCAATATGTGTGTATGTATAAATAAGTATTATCTATATATGTATTTATTTCAGAAAACAAACCAGCAAAGGTATAATAAAATTTAATAATTCAGAGAGTAGCATTGAGGCTTTAAATTTGAATATAGCTTTCTGCTACAACAGAACATACAACAGTTTGTATGTCACAAACTAGTTCATAGAAGATTGTAAATAGAGAAATGATGTAAGAAAGACATTCCATTGGTTAGCACCAATTTAGCAGCATTTAGAACAATTGGGAGGTTTTCTCACTATTAAAGAGTAGAACTTAACAATAAATTAAGTCAAGAAAAAACAGCTAAAAACCTACAGAAGTACCTTCCTTTGGAGTCCTTTATGAATGATTTAATGTTATCAAGAATCTTTATGTTTTCTACAACGTTGATGTAATAGTGAAGCTGCAAGTGCTGATAAAGAAGCTGCAAATATTTCTAAATATAAGGTTTTTAATTTATGATGAAACATCTCTATTGAGCATTCATGCCTTCAAAGAGTAACATCTCAAAGGAGGAAGGTGAGCCCCAGCATTTAAATGTACAACAAACTGACTGTGGTCCTGGATGAATATTGCTGGGGATTTAGCTGTGCTAAGATTTATTAAGACTGTGACTGTTTTTGTTAGGACTCTGGTTACAAAGTTGCATAGGTTTTTGTGTGGCTTACCTCTACAGTATTTTCTGCGTAAGCTTGGTTATTTCTGGTGCTTGATTTTGCCTAAAGGGACATTTTAAAGGAATGCATACATAATGTTACAGCAGAAATGCTTATATTTTAAAATTGATTAGAGTTTATTTGTGCTCTTCAAATAGCGTTTTCTCCAAAGTCTTTGAATAATTATTATGAAAACCCTAGTTTCTTGATCTTTTTCTTTTCTGGATTCTTGTTTATATTGGGTTGAAGTTTTCCTGCTTTAAATTAAGCATATATTCTGTCTTTTGTAGAGTAGAAAAATATCAAGTTTTGATCATGGCCATTTGAACAAGCATGAGGTAATACCTCATTGTGGTTTTGATTTACATTTCCTTAAAGATTAGTGATGGCGAGCAGATTTTCATGTACTTACTGGCCATTTGAATATTTTTGTTTTGGAAAAATGTCTATTAAGATCCTCTGCCCATTTTTAAATCAGATTTTTTTTTTTTGCTAATGAGTTGTATAAGTTCCATATATATTTTTGGATATTGACTCCTTATCAAGTAGATGATTTGCAAATATTTTTTTCCCATTCCATAGGTCATATTCTCATTCTGTTGATCATTTCTTTTGCTGTGCAGAAGCTTTTTATTTTGATGTAGTCCTGCTTCATTTTTTATTTTGTTACTTGTGTTTTAGGTGCCATTTCCAAAAATTATTGCCAAGGAACTTTTTCTTATGTTTTCTTTTAGGACTTTTATGATTTTTGGCCGTACATTTGAGTTTTTAATTTATTTTGAGTTAATTTTTGTGAGTGATGTAAAATAAGGGGTCTAATTTCATTCCTTTACATATGACTATCCAATTTTCCCAGAACTATATATTAAAGAGACTGTCTTCTCCATTGTGTATTCTTGGTTCCTTTGTCAAATATCAGTTGTTTGTATATTCATGGCTTTTTTTCTGGGCTCTTGATTGTGTCCCATTAGTCTATGTTTCTCTTTTTATTCCAGTACCAGATTGTTTTTGATTACTATAGCTTTATAATGTAGCTTGAAATCAGGAAGTGAAATGCCTCCTACTTCGTTCTTTCTCAGGATTGCTTTGGCTATTTGGGTCTTTTGTGGTTGCAAATTTTAGGATAGTTATTTGTACTTCTGTTAAAAAAAAAATGCCAGTGGAACTTGATAGGGATTGCATTGAATCTATAAATGGCTTTGGGTAGTATGGCCATTTTAACAATATTAATTCTTCCAGTCCATGAACATGGGAAATCTTTCCACTTATTTGTGTTTTCATTGATTTCTTTCATCAATGTCTTCTAGGTTTCTGTGTGAGATCTTTCACCTCCTTGGTTAAATTTATTCCTAAGTATTTTATTGTTTTAGATGCTCTTGCAAAGGGGATCTAGTCTGATGTTGAACCCCAATATTGAATTTTTTAGTTCAGTTATTATATACTGCAGCTCTGTGATTCTTGTTTGGTAATGTATTATATTACCAAAATTCTTGCTTTATTCATGGGTTGTTTTCCTGATCTTGGTGTATATCTTTATGACTATTATTTTGAACTCTATCAGAGATAACATTCATCTCCATTTCATTAAGTTTCATTTCTGGAGTTCTATCTTATTTTGTTTGGAACATATATCTCTGTTTCTTCATTTTCCTTTATTCTCTGTGTGTTGGTTTCTGAGCATGAGATAAAACAGCCACCTCCCATTCTTTTTTTTTTTTTCACCTCAATTCTTGACAGAGTAGTCTCATGTAATTTATCTTTTCCTTCATACTGGCTCTTGGTTATTGTGCAAACATTTGTGATTGTCCAAGCTTCTTTCTTCATTCTTAATAGCTCTTGGTAGTTGAGGGTATGCCAAGACCAATTTTAATACAGGTGTTTTCTTGTTCACCTAATCTATAGGAGGTGTTCAGCTAGTTTCTGGATCTCTTTCAGAGAAAATGGTTTCATGTGTAGCTGTATATTTAGTGTGTCCAAGGAAGGATGTGAGTTCAGGAGCCTCTTCTATCACCATCATCTTCCATGTTTCACCTATGTTTCAAATTGTCAGTCTCTCTTAGTTCACTCCCTCACCCAGGGGTGATGGGGGAGCTATAATGTTTGCAGGGGAAGGAGAATATGGAAATTTACTCCATATTTCTATTCTATATTCCTTAATCTCTTTTAAAATCTATTCCATATTTTTTCAAAATGAATATTTTTAAAAATTTTCCTTGATTATTTATATTCTATCTATTAATATGCCAACACAACAAGCTACACATAGACCTAATGGTAATAACAATGCATACCATAGAAGTTCTGGGCTTGAAGCTGGATGGAATAATTTGATGAGACTTTTGGGAGTATCTCCATATGCAGAAGACATGAGTCTGTTTTCTTGTTCCTTTTTTAAGGTGTATATGTAGGAAGAAGTTTGTGAATGATTGCTGAGAGCCAGTGGCAGATACTATTGATTGTTTAGTCAGTAGCCTTTTACACAATCCCTAATTCCTTGGTGTCAGAGCCCCTTAATGGGTTGTTGGTCCACCCATATATGGAGGCCAGGTGATAAGCAGAATGATGGAACTTAAGTGAACTTAACGTGGAGCACAAGGAAATCTGAGCTGTGCATGGGGTAAACTTTACCATATGTGTCCCTGCACTACTCATAGTTCTTTAGTGTTCCCTGTTCTACATGCTAGAGAATCCTTTGACTTCCTTAGAAGTTTCTTTCAGCCTGTAAGGGAAGGCCAGAAGTTTTAAAAAAGTAATGCCTCTAGGAGTTGCCCTCAGCCTTAAAAGTTGGAGAATTAACATGAAATATTCTTTGCCCCTCAGGCCAGCATGATCCATGTGGCCTCCCAGACAATTCTGAGACATGATCCATGTGGCCTCCCAGACATCCCCAGAAGGCCCAACATAACTTCAGTAATAATCTGTGCATTGGTATACCATCTATTGGCTTACTTTTCATTCCTCTTACTTTTCATTACTATCTTACTTTTCATTCCTCCTCTGGTATCCCCACTAATCACTTCCTATATAAACCACCTACACTCAAATCTTTGTCCCAGGTTGTGCTTCTGGGGGAATGCAGTCTCAGAGAAGTATGATAAAGTCTTCTATTTTTAGTGTTCATCTATTTCTTCTTCAGTCTCCTGTAATTTCTGCTTTACAAAAGCAGTTACCTTGTTTTGGGTTGTATAAATTATTAATAATTCTATAGTCCTTCCTTTAATGCCTTTTGTTCTGAATTTCACTTTGTCAAAATTTCACCTTGTTAAAATTATATAACCTCATCTTTCCTTTTAGTTGTATTTTCTTGTATATTTATGCCTACTATTTTATTTCATTTTTAAGTTTTCTGAATCTTTTTTATTGAAATATGTTTCTTAAATAAAGCATAGCATTGGCTTGTGCTTTGTTTATCCATCTTCCTACACATGCAGTGACTTATGTTAGAAGAACCCTGTGCTTACAGTACCAAAGTATTTTACATCCCTTCAATATAAAATGATTCCAGAAGGCCAGTATAAAAGGCAAGATAGAATTGTGAACAAATGAAAACTTGGCTCAATCTGAACAAATTTGGCTGATTAAAAAAGTAGTAATAGTAAGTAGTAGCACTAATATTAATCAAAAGTATACATAATATTAATAAAAGTATAAGACAAATTTTTCTATCATCTTTGCTTTAAATTCTAGTCTTATAATATCATAATAATATAGCTTTACTAATTTTTTATTTGCCTAGTGTAACTTTTCTCATTTTAATTTTAACTTTTCCTGTATCTTTATATTTTAATTGCATTTTTCCCATTCAATGTGATAATATCTATTTTAAATGACAACATTAAGCCATATACCTTAAACATAATTATTGATATATTTTTAATAATTTCTACTACCTTGCTTTTGCTTTTGATTTCTCCTGAATTTATATTCTTTTTTATTTTAAAGTAAAATGTTGGGTTAGGTTTTATCAGCACTATGTATAGTGTATGAACACATTGGTCCCCAGGTCCAAAGCTCTATAAGGTAGCCCCCACCTCCCTGCAAACAGTTGCTCCTTGGCCACCCCTGGGGCCTAAGAGTGTGAGTGTGCACACTCATGGTGTGGTATGACCTCCGGTTGATGGATTTAAGGAAGGGGAAGAGGCAAGACTGGGCTGAGGAAGCAGGATCAGGGCTGCTGAATTGGGCAACTCTAAATTCTGGGAACTCCTGGCATATCCCCTTGGCCTCCTGGTCACCTCACCCAGTGGGAAAGGAGTAGCTAGAGCAGAGCCAGAGTGAGTGAAGTACCCAAGATAAGGGTACTTCCTGCCTAGGTCTAGGGCAATACTGAATATATTAATACACATAAATATTGAAACTTCTAAAATTCAATAAGCAAAAGACAAACCCCCAATTGAAAAAAAAAATGGGCATTTTATAGAGGGGGGAACAAAACTGCCCAATAATCATATGAAAGTTGTTTGACCTAATTAGTAATCATGAAAATACAAATTGAAAAACATCATTAAAAAAAACATTTTGTACTCATTAAATGCAAAAAAAGTGGGGAGGGCATGAAAATATCTTTTATTGAGGATCTGGCCAAACAGGAGCTTTCTTAGACTGGTGGCAGAAATGTAAAATAGTACAGGCATTGCAGATAGCCATTTAGTTTTACCTTCTAAATTGAAAGTGTATATACCCTGTAGCTCAGAAATTCATTATTGGAAATATATATCTTAGAAAATTCTTACATATGTCCAAAAAGAGACATATTCAAAAATATTTATAGAAGCATTGGTTTATATTAGGAAATAAAGGAAACAATACAAGATGATGGATAAATGCATTGTTTTATGTTTTTGTAATGGAAACTATATGACCATAAGAATGAAATTGAGATGTAGTTATCAAAATGAATAAATCTTACAAATAAAATTGAACAAAAATGTCAAATTGAAGGTTAAATATATAAATGTTTATAACTTGCAATAAATATTATTTATGGATATGTACATCTGTAATATAATTTTAAAGAAGTTTAAGGGAATAGAATATTGGTTGTAGAAGCAAAGCTAACATGCTGCTTTACTTATATTCATTGGAGGAGAAAAAAATTCTTCCAAAATTTGAAAAAAAAAAAATAGTCCCTTGCTTCATTCAGTGTGGTTGGACAAATTTTGGTTACATACTCACCCCTGGAACAATAATAGTTGCAAAGGTAATAGTAACCAAATTGACTTAAATTTGAGCTCCTAAATGAATTACTACCAAGGGGAATATAATCGCTATAACTGGATAATTTAATCAGGCCTTAGTCTTGGAAGCTGAACATGGGACCAGCTTCCCCTAGGTTCCATGGACACTTTGGGAGAGGTGCATATCATGAACAAAATGTGATTCTTTTAAGGAGAAAAAATGTGTAGGAGTTAAAGTGTTATAGTGACAGGACTATAGATAGTACTAACAGTGGGATTAAGGGTAGAATCTGAATGGTGAGGGATGAAGAATGAGAAAGGAGTGGGGAGAAAATGAGACTGGGGGAGAGAATGGGAGAGAAATTAAGATTGGTACACTTGTAGCTGGCTTGTATGTTTTGACACAGTGTGCTACCATTTTTAATATGTGGAACATAGGAGGAATAAAAGATTTAGAAGAGAAGAGTTCAGTTTTGGACATATTAATTTTGAGGTACGGATGAGGCAGCCCAATGCCCTTTGGTATTGAAAATACAAATCTGAAGCTGAGGAGCGAGACCTCAGTTGGAGTCATAATTGGGGATCATCATATAAAAATGATTATTTGATCTGTGGAGAAAAGATAAATTTGCCCAAGAAGAAAACTTACTACAAACTGAGGAATTTTAAGGAACATAATACATGAGAAATGGCTAGAGGAAGAGATTAAGAAGGAGAAGAAAGAAAACCAGGGCTGAAATCAATACAATAAAAGGCAAGGTAAGAAAGTATATGAAGATGATGAGAGTAGTCAAAATTGTCACATGCTGCTGAAGGGTCAAAGGAAGTAAGCAATGAAAATGTCTACTGGATTTAGTGACAAAGAGTTTGTTGAAAACCAGGATGAAAGAAATTTCAGAGGAACTGTAGGAGCAGAAGCCAAATGCTAGTAGATTAAGAAATGTGTTAGAGATGAGCAGTTAGACACATCAGATGTAAACAACTTCTCCAAGTACAGTTATTAATAGAAGATATAAACCAATAATTGGCTGAAGTCCTAAGGTTTGTCAAGAGGGTTGTAGATGTATGTGGTGGTTATTGCTATTAGTGTTATGATGGGTGGCTTGAGCATGTTCAAAGACTGGTGGTGAGAAGGAGCAACTAGTAGAAGAGATTGTGGTCTGAGAGCAAGAATATAATTAAAAGACCTAGATTACTTAGAAGGTGATAGGATATATTCCAAAGCACAAGAAGAAAGATTAGCTATAGCAAAAAGAAAGGCCTTCTTCCTTTGCAACAGAGGGCACATTTGGGTGCAACTGCAATTAATGTCGTAGGTTTGGTGGCTGGAACTATAGAGAATTCCTCAAGCCACAGGATCTTCTGTGTCTTTTCTCTTTGTCCTTAAAACTCATTTCTTAATGACTTGATTTTTGTTCTTAACCTGTGTTCTGTTGTATAAGCAACATGATACCTCTCAAACTGATCTCTTGGCCTTTTCCTCTTCCAACCCACTCTCCTCCCTGTGGTGAAGGGAATCTTTTTAAAATGCTAATCTGATCATGTTACACAATGAGTTGTAACTGCTTACCTGCCTGGATCTTTTCTAGATTAGAGCCTTTGAAAGGAAGTATTGTTGTTCATTACTCTATTCTTATTTATGTAATAAACGTTAACAAGATAGTTGAGGAAATGAATGGTGAGTGATTTTATTTTTAATACCATTGGAACCAAAGTCTGGGTTTTTTGTTTTTGTTTTTTTTTAATTCTCAGATAATATATTGCTAAGTACAAGTATAAAATCTCTGGGATTTAGAGAATTCACAATTAAGATCTTAAAAACTGTTTTCAAAGCCACTTTCCAACTTGCTCCAGCCTCCTTCACTTGCATATAACCTATTTAAACTAGTTTCTGCAAAATTTGTTCAACTGTAAGTATACTGTGTCCCACAAAAAGATATGTTGAGGTCTTAACTCCCAGTACCTCTAAATGTGATCTGATTTGGAAATAGGATATTTGATGGACTCAAGTTAAGATGAGGTTGTTTTAGTAGGCCCTAATCCAACGACTGGCATCCTTATTAGAAGAGAAAAAATTGGACACAGAACACATAGAGAAGAACACCATGTGGAACAATAAGGCAGAAATTGGAGTGATACATCTGTAAATCAAAGAACACCAAGGAATGTAGCTAGGAAGAAGAAAGAAGAGTTCTTCCCCATGGTCTTGAAGGAAGCATGTCCCTGCTGACACTCTGATTTCAGACTTCTAGCCTCCAGAACTGCGAGAGAATAAATATATGCTATTTTAACATTCAAACAACCACCCTGCCCTAACCGTATTATATTTTTATGCACTTATCCCAGTGCCTTTTTTTTTTCAATTTCCTCTATGACTTTTTAAAATCCTCGCTTCAATGTTGTTGTTCGACTAAAAAGAAAGATTCTAAATTAATACGTTTAAGTTGCTATGAATGACACTTAAGAAACAGCAATGACTAAGTTGGTGGTAGGAAAAATTTGCTAGCAGTCATAGATGTCATATAAGAAATTTCATAGGAGAAAAGTTTTCATGCTCAATGATTTCAGGAGGATCACAAAGAAACAAAAACTGTGAAATGTTCCAATTCTAAAATTGCTGCACTACTGACAAAACATAAGCTTACAAGGGAGTTTGTTTTCAAAATATTAAAAAAATACCTCTTTTACTCTTCATTGAACCTGGAAAGAACTAGGTTCAGTATCTCTTTAAACATATTTTATTACTTTAAAGTCAGTAAACATAGAATCTTTTTTTTTTTTCCAGTAGTAAACATTTAGGCTGGCATTAGAGCAAACAAATATAATTTTTAACTAGATTAAAATAGGTACCTCAATTAATCTCAATTTTTGCAAAAGCGTTTCCAAAGACTATATAAATTGAACTTTTGTATCATGAGCTGACAGATGAAACTACTGTTTGATTAGTCATATAATATGAACCAATGCAGTTGACGATAATAAAAATCAATATGTGACAGAGTTTCTGTTTTTTGCTTACTATAAAATATTATAACAGATTAATTTCTCTTATTTTTTTTATCTGAGGTAGATATATTACATGGTGATGAGTTATCTAAAGTTGTTATTGTCATATACTATTTTTAATATGTAATTCTGCTTTGTGTAGGCAAGTCCAGACCTAGGAATTGCCTGCATTATTTAGGAAAAATGGTTTTTATTTACTTTAGCTCAAGGAGAAGGAAGGAGATAAAGAAAGTTAAGTGTGAATGCCAGTGGTTATTTTCTTGTGCAATAGCAGGAGACTATGGCAGTCACTTCTGGCCCATACATTTCTCCCCCACATAAACCATAGGGAATTTTGTTTATTGGGAGTGCTAGAAGAGGAAAGACAAGGGTTATGCCCTTAAATCTGTGTGGTTTAAATTGTTGGTCATTTGCCATCAGGAAAGACAAAAATTAGAACTACTTTATCTGTTACTAATGTGCTGGTTACATCCTTGTTCTTTGTTTGCAGGTGTGTATCTGACAACCAGCATTCTTTAGCCCTGGTTATAAAATCTTTTATTTATTTGATTACTGAGTATGGTTATGTGGCAATTCTTTATTTTATTTTTTAACACACCAATGTTTTGCTCACATTGTAATGAAAATCCGTCCTACAATAACCTGTAAATGCAAGTTATGGACTAGCAATGTATTTGATAAGAAAGACTGTGCTTATTAACTGCGTATGTGAGCAAAGTTCTCAACAGTGCCATTGCTAGAACATTCACAAAACTAACCTAGAATGGAACTTCCAAACCATTTCACCAACAAGGCTGTTGTTAATTTTTCTCTTCCTCCCCTTGTGGTCTGTTATTTTGTAAGATTTTTATCCACAAAATAGAGGGCATTTATTTTTAAATTTTTTACATAGCTTGTTTGGGGTTTTTAGGGGAGTCTTTTGTTTTTTATTTTTGCCCAGCCTAATGATCCTAAAGTTTATATGAAGAGCCAAAAGACTCCGAATAACCAATGAAATATTGAAAGAAAAGAGCAAAGCTGGAGAATTGAAGCTACCAGACTTCAGGGCAATATAAAGCTACAGTAATCAAGACAGTGTGGTGTTGGTGAAAGAACAGCCAAATAGAACAATGGAACAGAATAGAGAGCCCAGAAATCTATCTATATAACTACAGTCAACTGATCTTTGACAAATTGGTGTTTACAAATAATGAGGCTGGAACAACTGGACATCCACATGAAAAAAAAAAATGAATCTAGACACAGACTTTATACCCTTCACAAAAATTAACTAAAAATAAAACTACAAAACTCTGCAAAAGACAAGAAGACAAGCCATAGAAAATATCTGTAAAAGAATTTGATAAAGAATTGTTACCCCAAATATAAAGAAACTCTTAAAACTCAACAATAAGAAAACAACCTGATATTTAAATGAGCCAAAGACCTTAAAAAATATCTCACCAAAGAAGATATACACATGGCAAATAGCATATGAAAAGATGTTCCACATCATATGCCATCAAAAAAATGCAAATTAAAAATGAGGTACCAATACCTACCTGTTAGAATGGTCACAATCTAGAATACTGACACCACCAAATCCTGACAAGAATGTGGTGTAACAGGAAATCTCATTTATTGCTGGCGGGAATACAAAATGGTACAGCCACTTCGGAAGACAGTTCAGTGGTTTCTTACAAAATTAATTATACTCTTATCATAAGATCCAGCAATTGCACTCCATGGTATTTATCAAAGAAGTTGAAAACTTATATCCACATGAAAATGTACAATTGGATGTTTATAACAGATCTATTAAGAACTACTAAAACTTGGAAGCAAAAAAAGATGTCCTTCATAGATAATGGATAAATAAACTGGTACATCTAGACAATGGAATATTATTCTGCATTAAAAAGAAATGAGCTGTCATGCCATGAAAAGAAATAGAGGAAGCTTAAATGCGTATTACTGAGTGAAAGAAGCCAATCTGAAAAGGGTAAATACTGTATGATTCCAACTATATGACATTTTGGAAAAGGCAAAACTATGGAGACAGTAAAAAGATCAATAGTTGTCAGGGGTTAAGGGGGAGGCAGGGATGCACAGGCAGAGCACAGATAATTCTTAGAAATTATTCCGTATGATACTAAAATGTTATTATAAATTTTTCCCAACCCACAAAATGTACAATACCGAGTGAAACCTAAAGTAAATTATGAACTTTGAGCGATAATGATTTGTCAGTGTAGTTTCATTAATGGTAATAAAGGTACCTCTCTGGTGGGGGATGCAGGTAATTGAGGCTATGCATGTGGAGGACTGGGGACAGAGTTTACATGGGAAATCCTTGTACTTCCTCACAGTTTTGCTGTGAACTAAAACACAGCTCTATAATATAAACTCCATTATTTTAAAAAAAGAAACTTATACTTTTCTCATCAGACTTTTTCATATAATTACTTATTTTCCCTCTTTTCTTCATAATTTAACTCTTATAGCATTTACCTAAAAGGTACTTTTCTGCTTATTTCATGCTATGTATAGCTAGTTATGCCTTTATGAGTATGGTTTTGTCACTCTGAATAAATGTCATGCTCCTTGAGGAAAGAGATTCTATTTTACTCCTGTGAATATTCTTTCTTCTAAGTACATATATGCGTTGATATCCATGTGGTTGTAAATAAAATATAAGAACAAGTTTATTCTGCAGAATAATGTTCAATATTTATTTTTCCTCTTACTTTACATCTATTATTCTATAATTTTCCTTTGATTCAGCAACGTTGACATTCTATTTTTTGATTAATGTACTTCTTAATATTTTTTTATTCTAAAAGCATTAGTAGCAGCATGGAGCATTTTTTTTTTTTTTAAGAAGAAATAAATCATAGGACTACTTAGGAAAACAGGATTTTTTTGTTATTCCAGACACCGATACTAAAATGCTTATGGCAATGTATTACTGATTTTTCTTCTTCCTTATCTCTAAGAGTAAAAGGAAAACATTGTGTTACTTTGTTTCCATGAACTGATAAAAGGAAGCTTATAAGTTTTTATAGTTTTTTAAATGTGAATTTTATATTAAAGTCGTTGCTTAACATAATAAGCATTATCTTTATTATCAGGCATGGCAAAGATGCACAAATGTTTTTGATATCCTATTTGGTAGGCAGAATGATGGCCCCTCAAAAATGTCCATGTCCTAATATCTGGAGCCTGCGAATATGTTATGTTATTTGGTAAAGAAGAATTGAGGTTGCAGATGGAATTAAGATTCTAATCAGCTAACCTTAAAATAGTGAGATTATCCTGAATTATCCAAGTTAAATGTAATTGCAAAGATCCTGAAATGTGGAAAAGGAAAGTAGAAGAGTCAGTGTCAGAATGATTTAAGAAAGACTCAACTGCCCATTTCTTGCTTTGACGATGGAAGAGGAATTTTTTATGCCAAATGCTGTCACCTTGATTTTGATCCAGTGAGATCCATTTTGGATATCTGATCTTCACAACTGTAAGGTAATAAATTCGTGTTCTTAATTTAAGTCATTAATATGTGGTAATTTGTTATAGCAGCAATAAGAAACATATCTCTATCATATTAGTCCTCAAAAACTTACAGGAATGGCATTGTTACAGAGATAATGTTCATTAAATATTCCACTCCATTTCCTCACTTACATTTTCCAGTCCCCTTGAAGTTAGATGTTGCTCATTCCGGCCACTGAAATGTAAGCAGAAGTGAAATGGGTCACTTTCAAATCAAATTCTTTTCTTCTGCTGGGTATGTATGGTTCAGATGGTACAACTACAAGATGATGGCCCTTCAGTCAACCTGGGCTCCTGAGTGACTATGTATAACATAGCATAGCAAACACTCTCAAATCCTCACTGAACATGTAATGGAGCTAGAAATAATAATAATTTTTTTTTTTTAATGTTAAGCTACCATCATTTGAGTGGTAGTTTGTTACTGCATTGTGATATAGTTTATCACACCCACACACACACACAAATAAGGATACTAAATTATAGCCTAGTAAAGACATTTCTATCACGAATTAAGTTTCTCTAATTTCTAAAGTTCTGGCTTGAAGATATAGCTTATAAAATTTAGAAAGACTTCATGGCTAACATTACCTTCAGACTGTTATATCCCATCTATACTTTTAGCACACAAAATTTACAATTCTAAATTGTGCTCTGCTGCTAGTGCCTGAAATGAAGACTGTGTCTTATTGAAAAGAATCATATGCTCTTTATGGACAATGATCAGTAGTAGAATAAGATGCAGTTATACAAATTAAAGAGGTTGTCTTATTTTTGCTTAGAGGTAACTTGCCTCCTCATGCAAGTGCCTGGCGCAGTCTACAGTAACGCATGGTAAGGAGCCAATATTTTTCTCAAAGAACTTTGAGTCTCTTGAATGACTGAACAAATATGTCTGTGGCATGAGGAAGTTATCTGTCAAAGAAATAAAAGTTATGATTTTATCTTAGATTAGTGGTTTGACCGAGCCAATTACAAAACCTTTAGTGTGAATCTGTTATATAAATTGAATCTGTTAACTCAAAGCACCACAGGTGCCAAACTAAAAAAATTCACACATCTGATTGTTTTCAATATAGGCCAAATAAATGGTTTTTAGCCATTTTGAGCCTATCTGCTTAATATATCATAGAAAATGGTCCCGACATCTGCTAGCCATAGATAAAATAAACCCTGTAGCTATAAAAGCCCCCAAACTGCAGCTGTCCTTTTAGAACTCTCTGACCTGGACTCCCTGCTCAGCTGTTGAGTGACATCACCTAGCCTTGTAACCCCCTCTCTCAGTCTCTTCTGCCCCAGAAGCCTCCTCGCCCTCCTCCCCATCTGGATAGTGCTTCTCATCCCCTCCCTTTTGCTCTAGCCTCTGGATGGCATCATGCTGTGAAGGACCTCCCCGACATGCAAACTTGTCAGAGTGTTGCCCAAATATAGCTCACATGTGCTACTGTCACATCATGGTCATATCTTTTTCCTTGATCAGCCCTGAAATCCCTTGAACTCACTATAGAATCTTATAGAATGTCTGACTTTCTCATTGCTGAGCCCATTAAATGTTAATTGCCAAAAGTATATCCAAGTAGCTGAGAGAACTAAGTAAATGGAATTATTTAATATTATCCATTTGGATTATGATGAAAATCATCCACCAAATCCATGCTTTTATTTGACATAGTTAGATATTAAGGGTTATTTTTTTTTCTTAAATTTATTTGTTATTAGGTTCAGATGCTTTGTAAAACTTTATTTTGGTTTAGAGAAATTTCATTAAGATATATAACTGCTACTGTAAGGGACCTTATGAACACATTATAATTCAGTAACAGACGGGTTTGGATTACAGTTTTTCACTTAATTATGTAATTTGGGGTAGTTATCTTTTTTTAAATTTTATTTCACTATTAGTTTCAAGTATACAGTAGTACATTGGTTAGACATTTATATAGTTCATGAAACAATCCTCCTGATTGCTCTTTCTCTTCTCTGGCTCTGCACCTAGCCATTCATTACATTAATGCTAACTGCATTCCCTGTGCTGTGCTCCCCATCCCCGTGACCATCTATTAACTACTAATTTGTACTTTTTTAACCCTTCAGCCCATTCTCCCAGCCCACCAACATCCCCTCCCCTCTTGCCATCACCAGATTGTCCTCTATATTTGTGAGTCTGTTGTTGATTAGTTTGTTCTTTTTGTTCCTTAGATTCCACATATAAGTGAAATCATATGGTATTTCTCTCTCTTTGTCTGACTTATTTCACTCAGCATAATAACCTCTAGGTCCATCCACATCATTGCAAATGGCAGGATTTCATTTTTTTTAATGGTTGAATAATATTCCATTGTATATATGAACCATAACTTCTTTACCCAATTGTCTGTCGATGGGCATTTAGGTTGCTTCCATATCTTGGCTATTGTAAATTTTGTTGCCATGAATATTGGGGTGCATAGATCTTTATGAATTATTGTTTTAGTTTTCTTTGGATAAATACCCAGAAGTAGAATTGCTGGGTCAAAGGGTATATC
>NW_006436298.1:29347420-29355282 GCF_000325575.1 Pteropus alecto | reverse complement strand
CTTGCCAAAGGAGATATGTCTAAAAATAAATTACTAGTAGCAGTATCAGAGAGATTACTGCCTATGTTTTCTTCCAGAAATTTTATGGTTTCAAGTCTTACATTTAAGTCTTTAATCCATTTTGAGTCTATTCTTGTACATGATGTCAGAAGGTGGTCCAGTTTCTTTTTTTTCTTTTTGTTTTCTTTTTGCCTGTATCTAACTTTTTTAAGGTACTTCCCTCATTGGAAAAATATGAATAATAATAATTGTATAGAACCATGGATCTTAGTCACCTATTACTGCACAACAAATTAACCCAAAACTTAGTGGCTTAAAACATTTATCATCCAGTTTCTGTGGGTCAGGAATTTGGGTGCAGGTTCTCTGGGTTCTGTGTTTCAGGGTCTCACAAGGCTGGAATTAAAGGTGTCAACAGTGACTGTAGTCATCTCAAGGCTTACATAGAAAAGATTCTGCGTCCAAGCTCAATAATATGATAATCATATGGTTATTTGTAGTATTCAGTTTCTTAAGGGATATGAACCAAGGGCTTCAATGACTTACTGGCTTTTGACCAGAGGCCATTCTCAGTTCCTTGCCTTGTGGGCTCTCCATGTGGGCTCACATCATGAAACTTGCTTCCTCAGAGCAGTAAGCAAGAAGAGCCAGGGAGTAAATGTGAGTAAGATGGAAGTCATAGTCTTTTATAGCCTGTGCCAGAATTGACATCTCATCACTTTTTAAAAAAACTAAACTACAACTTTATTCAGATTTCACCAGCTTTTCCACCCATTCTTCTGTTCTAGAATCTAATCCAGGATGTCACATTGCATTGAGCTGTCATGGCTCCTTAGTCTCCTTGACCTGTAATCATTCCTCAGTCTTTCCTTGTGTTTCATCATCTTGATACTTTTGAGAACTTGTAGTTATTTTGTAGAATGCCCCTCAATTTGGGTTTGCTTGATAATTTCTCATGATTATATGGAGGTTTTGCATCATGGGAAGAATAACACATAAATGGTTTGCCCTTTCCACTGTATGATATTATGGATGCCTTGTATCCAAATGTATTGCCAGTGTTGTTAACCTTGATAATTTGGTCAAGGTTGTATATACCAGGTTTTACTTCAGCAAAGTTACTAATTTTTTTTTTATCATCCCACCGTCGCGACTTTTGACATACCCTGTTCATTAGAGACAAGTTACCAGGTCCAGGCAGTAAACGCAAGGGAAGGAGATGACATAGTGGTATAAATACCAGGAGGTAAGGGTCACTGGGAGCCATTTCAGAAGCTGCCTATCACAGTGTGAAAGATAAGGTATGGATATAATAGTAAGTAAGGTAACAATAAAATAATGCACAGAAAGAACTTAGCATATTGCTGTTAAAATAAATGGTAGTTATCATAATGATTATTACAATGATTAACTATTTTGTGGCTCTCTTTCCAATCGATTCATTCAACAGATGTTTATTGAACATTTATTGTGCTAGAACTGGAAATACAAAATCTCTTGGGTTTAGAAGAGAGATAACAATAAACAGATAAAGAAAATATTTGTGAATTGCAATAAATAACATAAAGAAACTAATCTGGAGAAGGTAATAGAGTGCATGTGCATGTGTTTGTTTGAGAGATGAACATTTCCATCAAGCCAGAGAAAGCTTTCCTGAGATGGCATTTATGCTGGGATTGAATGTTGAGAAAAATTCAGCTTTACAAGACCTTAGAAAGTAATATTCTAGGCAGAGAGAATAGCAAGTTCAAGAGCCAGGAGGCAGAAAAGAGTTTGTCATGCGAAGGAAATAGGAGACCCTTATGACTAAAATATATTGAGCAAGAAGTAAAGTGTTATGAGATAATGTTGGAGTGGTAGGCAAGGGCTAAAATATATAGGACCTTATAGGCTGTAAGAAGGACATTATTTTATTCTTAGTATGATGGAAAGCACCGGAACATTTTATGAAAGATAGCAATCTTATTTTTACAAATTTTGGTCTAACTGCAATATTACAGAAAACTTGCAAGAATAGTGCAAGAATTTCCTTATACATTTTATGTGGAGTGAAAATTTATGACAATGCCAGCTTTGTATTACCCTGTATGATCAAATCTAGTTTCTTCAAATCATCTAAAATGGTATGTAGTCAACCCTCTATATCAATAAGCTTTGTAGCCACAGATTGAACCAACAGCAGACTGAAAATATTCTGGAAAAAAAAAAAAAATCCCAGAATGTTCCAAAAAGCAAAACTTGAATTTGTCACCCATGTCAAGCACTATGCCAAATTCATGTTAATGAATAATACGTAGGCATACCCCGCTGTAGCCTCTATGCAAATACAGGTTATGTGCAAATACTACACCATTTTATAGAAGAGACTTTAGCATTTGAAGATTTGGGAAAGTATTTGTTGGGGTCCTGGAACCAATTAATCTCAGATACCAAGGGATGGCTGTACTGGCCTCTACTTTTCTAGGATTCAAAAACAACAGCATTTCTATACCTACTATACAGGAACCAAAAATCATAATAATTATGTCAGTTTTATATATTCAGATAATAAATGCAAAAATGTTTGTAGACTATTGAAATTATCTCTAGTGTTTAAGTTTGGCACAGTTACAGGTTGGTACCTATTGACTAGTGGGAAACTATTTCCCAGATCAGATTCTAGTGTCTCGTGTCATTGTGTAAGTATCCTGTGGACAAACTTATTTTACTACTTGAATTTCACCTTAGGATTTTTGCCTTTACTCTTGACTTTTTTTTGGGAGGGTGAGGTGGAGCAAGGTACAAGTTTCTGAACCAAAGACATTATAAGGGAATGTGTAATTGAATCCAAAATTTTGACATTTACAATGATGCTTGATATTATGACACATACATTATAGTAACTAATTAATGTTTACGCTTACAGTATTTACAAAGTCTCAAATGCATTCATGCAGTATATCTTTTATAGGCCCATTATTTGGGAAAGTATTTGTTGGGTATACAACTGTATGTGCTTACTGTTTTATGACTCATTCCACTCCATGAATGACCTCATAACTGGGTATTATTTTCGTTATTGTTTTCTTACTTCCCACTAACATCCAAGAACTGAATCTTTCTTTCTTTGCTAACATGTACTTTGGATGCCTTAGATATAAAAAGAAAACAAGAGTCCAGGTAAACAGCACATCAGAAGCCTGAGAGATCTATTGTCTATTCAGTCAAGGAATTCTAAGTAAGGGAGGTGGTCACAACCAACAAACATCTTAGCCAGTGAGGTCATGAATGGTACCAGCTAGAATGAACACAGTCCATTTATTTGTCTGGTCTGGGCCTAGATGTAAACATAGGGTTGCTAGCTATGGGAATAAGATCAGAGGAAGGAATATAGAGGTGTCTAGTAGAAACAATTCTAATTATGGCTCTGATACTAAATAGATATTTGATGAAACAAATTTCAACTAACCTTATATATTCTTGCCAGTATTTTATGAAATTAATGTATGATTAGAGTTTCATAACTGCATTTGAGATTTGAAATGGGTTTCAGTGATTGTTCAACTTAAATTTCTATAGTTTGAATGCCTCCCACAATATCCCTAATAATTGACCAGCTAGCTCCTCTAGTGATAGAAAATTTATTATCTACTGAGGCAGTCTATCCCATTTTGTATGGCTCTAATTCAATTGGTCTTAAACTTTTGTTGTCTCAGGTTTACCCTTCACTTTTTTGTGAAAGGGTTCCACCTGAAGAGGGAAGCAGGAAAGATGGATTTCTTCATTCTCAGAAGTCTTAAGCTCTACTTCACAGAGAAAATACAAGACATTAATGGGAGCTCATCCCACTTCCAAGCCCTCCCCACCCACAAACTTGTGTCTCTTCCTTACCTCCTCCATGCCATCTTGAGCTCCCTTCTGCCCTGGGTGTCCAAATCCCAGCATTCAGGTGACATTCTCTCCATCTTCTCAGGAGCCTTACAACATGGCTCTTTAAGTTTTCACTGTCTATTGGCTTCTACCTTTCAGCATATAAATGTACTCAACTCTTCCTTTTACCTTGTGTCCTTTTCTATATCGATGTTCTCATCCTATATCTTTCTTTTTCTTAAAACAGCTTTATTTAAATGCAACTCGCATACCATACAATTCACCCATTTAAAATGTACAACTTAATCATTTTTCTTATAGTCAAAGTTGTGCAACTTTCACCAAAATCAATTATATATATCATTCTTGACATAGCCAAATAGTTTGCTAAAGGGCTGTAGGTATTGTCTCCTGTCTCATCTCCCATTAACTCCTCAGGGCACTACATTCTGCCTTTTGCTTCTACCTCTACTATAGCTTAGATCACCAATCATAATCTAACTGAGAGGCAGATATTAAAATCTCTGAGTATAATTGTGGATTTGCCTATTTTTCCTTGCAGTGCCATCAGTTTTTGTTTTATTCATTTTGACACCATGTTTTTAAGTGAATAATTAATTGTTTAGGATACTTAAGTCTTCTTGATGAGTTTACCCTTTTGTCATTAGGAAATAACATTATTTATCCCAGATAATATATTTTTTTGTTGTGAAGTTTATTTGGACTGTTATAAATGTAACCAATCCAACTTCCTTTTATTAGTATAAGCACATATCATTTTCAATCTTTTACTTTTAGACTATTATCATTTATATTTAAATGTGTTTTCTGTAGGCAGTAATTAATTGGTTCTTGCATTTTATACCAGATCTGATAATCTTTTCCTTTTAACTGGAATGTTTACTATATTTATACTTAATGTTATTATTGACATAGTTCTAAATCATCACCTTGTTACTTGTGTACTTTTTTTTTCTCAGTTAATCATCTTTTTATTGGAAAAAAATAAAAAGACTAGCATTTACAACTTGGAATGAATGTAAATTATAATTTCTTGAACAGCAGTGTTGATGGTTATGCTGAAGTCCGCAGCAACAACCTACCTCTGTTGGCTACAAGTTATGGTTCAGGAGGTTTTAAAAAGAAAAAGGCCAAAGATGCTCCCTTGGTAAAAGTTTCTTTTTAAAAATTTGTGTGAATGGTGACAGCCTATTTTGCTTTAGTACAACGCGGATGACACTAAACCAATACACGTGGGTATACCACCAGGGCGTGTCACTGTCACCACGGGTCGGAGTACATGGGAATACAAGAGGACCATCCTGTTTGTGGGAATATGTCTAGAAAGTTTATCCTTCACCTATTTTTCTACATACATCCTGAAGTAAACCAATTTTAAATATGTTTGCTTTCAGTAAACCAGCTATGACAATTTATACTAATGAACTGAACTAGAATACATTTGAATAGGTTTTGAATTTGTTTTTTCATTTTTAAAACAAATGCTGAGTGTGCTCAATTGTCAAGGTCCATGCATGAAAAACTGGCCAGCCCAGTGTATTAATCATTAGTAAATGGAACTGCAAAGAGTCCACTAAGTGCTTCCTTATCATTAAGGGGGTACAAGTATTTACATCATAAGACTAATGTGTAGCTTGATCTTTAGGGGACAAGACTACCAAACAATACATGCAACCAATGTCACCATAAAAAAAAATTAATTAAAAAAGAAAACAATACATGCAGATTTTTTTTGAGTGTGGACAGAAGGTATTTTTGACATTCAGTTTTGCTATGTGGAAACTAAATGAGTAAATGATTTTTTTTATTTTTTATTTATTTATTTATTTTGGCAAGTGGTAAGTGAAAGATTCAATTCAATTCTTCGAGGTAGTGGTGGAGGAGTCGAAAGTAGGTCTTTGTTTTGCAGTCATCTGATTTAATTCTTCATAGTTTACTTGTCCTTCTCCATCAATATCTGCTTCTCTGATCATTTCATCTGCTTTCCTGTTAGTTGTTCTCCTAAGTTTGTCATAACGGGCCATAATTCTGCCACAGTGATATAATCACTGCCATTCTTGTCAGACTCGGAATGCCTCACGGATTTCTTCTTCTCTGTCTGTATCTTTCATTTTTCTAGCCATCATAGTAAAAGATCCTGGAAAGTCAATGGTGCCCTTACAGTCAAGCATCGTCTTCATCCATCATTTCCTGAAATTCGGCTTCTATCGGGTTCTGACCCAGTGACCTCATGACAATTCCAAGTTCCTTTGTTGTGATGGTGCCATCACCATCTTCATCAAACAGGGAGAAAGCTTCCTTGTATTCCGCAATCTGCTCTTTGGTCAGCTGATCAATCACGGTGCTAGCGGAGGGTAGAAGAGCACAGGGATCCAGTGGCTACACCAGCGCAGGGACTGTGACGTCAGGAGTGCCTCGCTGCCGCGACCACTGCCGCGACCACTGCCGCCACTGCCGGAATGTGAGTAACGGCGCCCGCATCCGTGAGACTCCTCAGCAACAATGCTCCGCTTGTTTTCTTTTTGTTGTATCCATTTTGTTCTCTGGGCTTCTTTTTTTCTGCATTCTTTTGGATCAATCAAATATTTTTTATGATCCTACTTCATTTCCTTTCTTGGCTCTTTTATTGTTGTTGCTATTTTCGAGGTTCTCTAGGGCTTATGCTCTGTCATTATAATCTACCTTGACTTATCACTTCATATAATATAAAATGTATATCTCTTCATATTTAAGACATTTACAATAACATACTTCTGCTTTTCTTTACCTGGTCTTTGCATTACTGTCGTCATACATTTACCTTTACATAACTTATGAAGTCCACAATACATTTTTATTTTTGTTTAAACAGTGAGTTATCCTTTAAAGAAGCTGAAATAGTTAAAAAAAATCATATATATTTCTCCATGGGTCTTGAACTCCATTTCCTCATTTCTGATGTTCTTTATTCCTTTGTACAATAGCAATCCCTTAACCCACAATTTTGCTTTCCGTAGTTTCAGTTACCCACGGTCAACTGAGGTTCAAAAAAATTAAGTTGAAAATTCCATAAATAAACAATTCATAAATGTTAAGTTGCATAGTGTTCTGAGTAGTGTGACAACATCTTGCGCTGTCTGCTTGATCCCACCCAGGACATGAATCGCCCCTTTGTCTAGCACATCCACACTGTATGTGTTACCTACCCATAAGTTACATAGTGGCGATCTCACAGATTGGTTAATGGGGGGAGGGGGAGAGGAAGCTGCACATTCATCTAATTTTTATTGTAATACATTGTTATAATTTTTCTATTTTATTATTAGTTTTTGTTGTTAATCTTTTACTGTGCCTAATTTATAAATTAAACTTTATCATAGGTATGTATGTATAGGAAAAAACATAATATATATAGAGTTTGGTACTACCCACAGCTTCAGGCATCCACTGGGGGACTTGGGATGTATCCCCCAAAGATAAGGGGGACTATGGTATACATATCATTATTTCCACTTGATATTATTTTCCTTCTGCCTTTTAACATGTGCAGGTGCTCTGGGTGATTTATTATTTTAGGTTTTCTTTTTTTTTAATGTCTGAAAACGTCTTTATTTTACCTTCATTTATCCTTTCCTCATTTGAATACTGGCCACTGTACCTCCAAAATCTTTGGATGATTCTATCCCTGAAGTAAGATAGTTTCTTCACACACATGTGCTGTCTGTACTCAGCTGAGTACTTGAGGGGATCTCCTGCAGATGAACTCTGTGCAACTTTCATGTCTCCAGTACGCTGCCCTGCACATTCTAGACATCTTGGTTTCCTTGGACCTTTGGCTTTATCGCCTCAACTCAGAGAATCTGCTAGGTTTTCTGTGGATTTCACATCCTGTCCCACCCTTCCCATTCCACCACTTGAAAACTCTCTCAAGGCCATAGTAATTGCTCACCTAGTTTGTTTCCCATGTCTTAGAGAATACTGGCTTTCATTACCTGATGTCCAGTGTCTAGAAA
>NW_006436298.1:29165129-29347205 GCF_000325575.1 Pteropus alecto | reverse complement strand
TCCTATATATATATATATATATATATATATATATATATATATATATGTATATGTATATGTATATATACATATATATATATTTTTTCATTTTTCTTTTGTGTGTTTCAAGTGGAGGTTAAATCTGGTCTCCATATTGGCTGAAAACAAAAGTCCATTCATTGGCTGTACTTTTATTGCCAGTTTTTCTTATATTCCATTTTTTATATTTAAAAAAGTTTAGTACTTATTTTGCCACTGACTCAAAAGTTTTTACTTCTGTAAAGTTTTGTTAAGTTTTACTTCTTATGGTATTTTTGGTATTATTTTCTATTTCTAGTCTAGCAAATTTTCATCTCTGATACACTGGAGTATGGAGATCCTTGTACCTTTTCTTCAATTAAAGAGTAGACAGTTGCTTCTGTGAATTTTCTCATGCTTACTTAAGTAATTCTCTATTTTCATATCACTTTTGTAGGGTATACAATCTTTGCCCTTGTCTTTTAGGAGCATCTTCTGAAAACTTTCACAAATAAAGTAGAATTATAGGGGTTTTTTTTGTTCGTTTTGTTTCATTTTGCCTATGTCCACTGCCTTGAACTCTGTTCCTTAAAGCTCTTGTGTTTACAAGTAAATTATTTTGCTAATAGTAGCCTTCTAATTCCCTCAGCCTCACACTAGACTTCTCTCAATTCCCAGTAAATTGTGAAAAGATTACTGTGAAAGAATATACAGAAATTCCTTACTCACCACTACCAGTGTTTCTGTTATTGGCCTATTTCCTGCTTCTGATTGCATTAAGCTTTAGGGTGCTTTCTAGAAGCAGGCTGCTGGAACAAATTATATCTTGATATCCCTTATAGTTCTATAAAACTAAATTTTAATAGCCTTCATCATCAACTTTCCTTTGTTAATAAAAGGGTACAGACTCCCAATCAAGATGGTGGAGTAAAAAAACGCTATGCTTGCCTCTTCTCATGACCACATAAAATTACAACTAAACTACAAAACAACCATCACTGAGAATCGTCTGAAGTATAGCTGAACAGAAGTCCTATATCTAAGGATATATAGAAGACTTGCATTGAGAATGGTAGAAGGGAAGAGGCAGAAACACGGAATAGGCTGTTACAACAGCCACATGTGATGCTTAAACATCGGGAGCGATATCTTGGCTGCAGAGGTCTCCTCTGAGGAGTGAGGGGTCCCAGCTCCAAACAAGGCCCCCAGCCCAGCCCAGAGTTCTAGTGCTAGGAAGAGAATCTCCACAACTTCTGGCTGTGAAAACCAGAGGAAACTGTAGCTGAGTGAGATGAAAGGCTGCTGGAGTCCCAGGTGTTCCTCTTAAAAGGACTTTCTCACTGATGGGCTCCAGTACCAGAGCAGTTGTTCGAAAGGCACCAGCGGCATACAAGGAGGAACTGAATTGTCTGGATTCAGGGGGAGGACTGCAGGGGTAGCTTTCTTTCAGATGGAAAAACTGGCAGAAGCCATTTTTCCTTTGTTGAGCTCTTCCTCACCTAGCCTACATGAGCAGGCAGGCACCACAGCTGAGTCTCAAACAACCTGGCTAACACCATTCATCCTGGTGATTCCCTGAGACCTCACCCCACCCAACTTGCAGGCCCACCCAAGCCACTTCCAGTAGCTTTTCCATACAAATGGCCTGTCAAGATTAACAAACCCCAAACAAGCAGCATCTAACCTTGGCATGCCTATTATCTCTTGCTGATCAGCCCCAAGCCTGGCACTAGCAGCAGCTGACCTTGGTTCACAGCATGGCCTCACAAGGCACCTCCAAGCCCAGTACAGTTGGCCATCTATGGATTGTTTGGTGGTTCATGCCAGATGGCCCTGGGTAGGGTACAGGCTGGGGCTAAACTTAACCTATGTTAGGCCCCCTCCCAGAGGCCCAGGGCCAGCATGCTCGGTGGCTGGCTTTAGACTGAACCAGAGCACCATTCAGGGTTGCATCTGAGGACAACACACTTAAAAAGTAGGCTGGGCAGGCACCAGAGCCCTGCTAAAGTGAATCCTGCTGCATAGGGTATGCTCCTGCATAATAGTTCCTCCACTGTAGTCACCAGCCAGTCTTACAACCAATCAACCTGAGGATCAATCCCTCCCATTGACATGCCAATAGCAATCAAAGCTCAACTTCAACAGCAGGGCACACACAACCCACACAAGGGACGCACCTGGAGAATCCAATTCAGAAGACCAAGGAGACTGCACCACTGGGTCCCACAGGACACCTACTACATAAGGCCACTCTACTAAGACTGGGAGAATAGTAGCTCTACCTAATACATAGAAACAAACACAGGGAGGCAGCCATAATGAGGAGAAAAAGAAACAAGTCACAAATATAAAAATAGAATAGAGCTCCAGAAAAAGAACTAAACAAAATGAAGACAAACAATCTGCCAGTTGAAGAATTCAAAACACTGGTTATAAGGATGCTCAATGATCTCAGTGAGAACTTCAACAAAAACATAGGAAACATCAAAATGGAGCTAGAAAACATAAAAAAGAACTAGTCAGAAAAGATGACTACAATAACTAAAATAAAAAATACATTAGAGGAAATCAACAGTAGATTAGATGAAGCAGAGAACTGAATCAGTGATTTGGAAGATAAAGTAGAATAAACACACAATCAGAAGAGCAAAAAGAAAAAAACAAACAAAAAATGAGGATAGTTAAAGGGACTCTGAGACAATATCAAGGGTACCAGTATTCATATCATTCATATCATATCATTCATATCATTCATACCAGAAGGAGAAGAGAGAGAGCAGGGGACTGAGAAGCTTTCTGAAGAAATAATGATAGAAAAATTCTTTGTCTTTAACCTTTTTCCTTTTCCCAACCTGGAAAAGGAAATAGACGTACAAGCCCAGGAAGTGCGATGAGTCCCAAGCAAGAGGAACCCAAAAAGGCCCACATCAAGACATATCATCATTAAAATGCCAAAGGTTAAAGACAAAGAATCTTAAAAGCAACAAGAGAAAAGCACTTAGTTACCTACAAGGGAGATCTCATAAGACCATCTGCTGATTTCTCAGCAGAAACTTTGAAGGCCAGAGGGACTGGTAGGAGATATTCAAATGATATTCAAAGTGATGGAAAGCAAAGACCTACATCCAAGATTACTCTACCCAGAAAAGCTATCATTTAGAAAGACAAACAAAGAGCTTCCTAGATAAGAAAAAGCTAAAGGAGTTTATTACCACCAAACCAATATTACAAAAACAAAAAACAAAAAACAAAGAAAAACAAACTTGAAGAGACTTCTTTATAAAAATGAAAAAGAAAAGATCAAAAATATGAATAATAAAATAGCAATAACTACATATCTGTTAACAATTACTTTAAATATAAATGGATTGAATGCTCCAATCAAAAGATAGGGTGGCTGAATGGATAAGAAAACAAGACCTATGCTGCCTACAAGTGACTCACTCTAGATTGAAAGACACACATAGACTGAAAGTAAAGGGATGGAAAAAGATATATCATGAAAACAAAACAAAACAAAACAAAAATCTGGGATAGCAATGCTTATACTAGACAAAATAGACTTGAAAACAAAGGTTACAACAAGAGAGAAAGAATGACCCAATAATTCCACTTCTGGATATTTATCCTAAGAAACCCAATATATTATTTCAAAGGGACATGTGCATCCACATATTAATTGCAGCATTATTTACAATAGCCAAGATATGGAGGCAACCTTGGCGTCCATCAATAGATGAATGTATAAAGAACAGGTGGTATATATACACGATGGAATATTACTCAGCCATAAAAAAAGAATAAAATCTTCTCATCTGCAACAACATTGATGGACCTAGAGGATAGTGTGCTGAGTGGAGTAAGTTAGAGGAAGACAAATGCCATATGATTTCACTTATATGTAGAATCTAAAGAACAAAACAAAAAACCAAACCAAACAGAAACAAACTCATAGATACAGAGAACATTTTGATGGTTGCCAGATGGGCGGGGAGTTCAGGAAGTTGGTGAAAAAGAGGAGGAGATTTAGAGGTACGAATTGGTAGTTACAAAATAATCATGGGATGTAAAGTATGGCATAAAGAATACAGTCAATAATACTGTAATAATTATGTACTTTTAGATGAGTATAGATTTATTGAGGCGATGACTTCGTAAGTTACATAAATGTCTAATTACTATGTTGCACACCCGAAGCTAAAATAATACTGTATGTCATCTGTAATTGAAAAATAATAAAATGGGTAGGGATTAAATGGTGAGTTGACAGGACTATTAAGAGTTGTAGTATGTCTATTTATTCAGTAACAATGGCATTTTGTCATGATCATGACATTGTGAATACATATATGCTATAGAATTACAGAATATTAAAAACTGTTTTAGGGCATCAAAATCGGGTCTTGAGTAGAAAAGAAATATGTTTCAGAAATATCCTAATTACTAATTAAAAGTAGAATAATTTCTTCTAAAGCATTTCTTGAGATATAAATCCAACTATGCTTTCTTCACTATATCTAATGTTGTGATATTTATAAGTATGCTTTTATAGAGTTTATGTGTTTTGAATAAATTATAATAACTTGAGATTATAGTAAATTTTACACTAATAGTATATTCTTCACTACCTACTGGGTTAGTTTTCTTATAGAATTATTGTATTGTTTATTTTCTTTTTAAAAAATTATTATCAGCCCTGTTCATGGATATATCTCTTTCATAATGATTTTAAAAAAGTATAGTTGAATTTCTTTTCAATATAAATATCTTTCTTTGCTATTGCAATTCAAAACAGTATTTAAAATAATCTAGTTCAGCATTAAATTTTTTCATAGATATCATATGTTATTTCTAATTATACATTTTGTAGAGCATTTAAAATGGAAAAAAAGGAAGAATCCTAAGATCACTTAGACTGCTTCATTGGTTTTATTTAGTTAATAAAAGATCTAGTGGTTTTAATAAATCTTTAATACAGGGATTTTTTGTTAACCTCAACAATACTTGCACTTGACCATCTTTATATTCAGGCTGTCTCAAGGTCTATCTAATTTTAATATTCTATAAGCCTCATAGTGTTATACTGCTAAAGGATTCACATCCAGTCTGCAGCTGTAAGGGAACTAATAAAGTATTAAAAGCATGCAGAAAGGAAAATGATAAAGTACTCAACGTAGGCATATAAGTACATTTTCATCTTATAAGTATATCTACATGGAAGGTAAAAATATAATTTTTAACACTGTTTTTAAGCATGGAGTCTGAGCAAGGGGAGTTAGTGACATAATCTTGATAGCTTTTGTCCATTACGATACTTTACTTTGGTTCATCCAATTCCTGATAGGGAAGATCTACTATATATCTACTATATATCTCAGAGAATGATATCTATAGGCAGAGGCATCTGCTCCTGGGTACACTGTTGGAGCTTTACTATAAAATTTGGAAACTGTTCTTTCTCTCATTCTCTACCCTTCAAAAATATAGCAAATAAAATCCACTAAAAGAATAGCAATTTATTAATTACCTTCTGAAATTTAAAATTGTATATTTTGACTATATTCACTAGGTTTACCCTAGATTGGTCAAAGAATTAAAAAATGACAGTTTTCTATAGATTTATGAGACAAAACCTATCAAAGCTTTTTTTTTTGGTCTTTGTTGCAAACCTGAACCCCCTTCCTTCCATCATTGCAGCATAAAGGGTGTAGAGGAACAGGAAAGTGATGTTGATGACACTTTCAGTAAGTGCAAGATGTATTTAAAATGAAGCAATAGCACTTTTGCTAATGTTTCAACAATACTTTACTCTCTAACACTGCGAGTAGACTTTTCCTTAGTATAGATTTAAGTGTGTGATGATTGTGCTAATTTGATAGTATAATTTGAATTTATTAATTCGAAGCTGCAAAAGTCTTAAGCTGTGACTGCATATAATCACATTTCATCAAAGCAAAATTTGCTTGTTGGTTAAATTACTTCATATTTCAGAGAGAGAATGGCGCTCATATATATTTACACCTTTAGATACCACTTTAAGTCTATTTCTGTGTTAACTTTTTTTTTGATAGAAGGCCTAGGAGGATTACATACTAAGCCTAATTTAGATATCAGCAAAATCTGGGGTATTCAGAGCAGAATTAGTCTTCTAAACCTCATCACCATCGGGTAAATATGAGTTTTGATCTCTCAGGGTTGCTATGTAATAATTCTAACCAACAGAGATAGGCTGTAGCAATTAAGAGAGAAAATACAAAGTCCAGGGAAGATATTTGACTGAGAAAATTGAGTTTATATCTTTAATAAGTGGCAGGCCATTTATTAGCTGTATGATTTTGGGTGAATTACTAATCTGTGCTGAATATAGTTTCTTTAATAGGTAACATGTAAATTATAGCTACTGCTCTAGTAAGGATTAATAATGGAGTACATAATAGACATTTAAAAATGTTATTTCCTACTTCTACTCTTTCTCTGTGTTCTAGG
Organism: Pteropus alecto; assembly: GCF_000325575.1. Lineage (NCBI taxonomy): Eukaryota > Metazoa > Chordata > Mammalia > Chiroptera > Pteropodidae > Pteropus > Pteropus alecto. Next base: position 29,340,722 of record NW_006436298.1, on the reverse strand, counting down.
TCAGTCTAGACTTTTTTTGACTGTAAGGGAACAAGGAAAAGGATGTACATCTGTTCAAAGTAAGATTTTTTTATATCTCAATTCTTCAACTCAGTAAATAAAGCATATATAATTGAAACAAAATTTTCACAAAATAGTACTTATGTGGCATGTACTGTGTATTTTTTTTTCTTCTGAATTCTAGTTTATTTCATTAAGAAGTAACAATGTTTGAAAGATATTCCTCTAGGCCATCTTAAATGAGCCTAGTGTCTACCGTTAGAAGAAATAAAAACATCTCATTTCATTATGAGAGGGGACCTTTCCATCACCATATTCTCTTCTTTGGGTTTAAGGCTACACTTGATATGACCATCATATGCTACTAAATCATTGCTATTCAAGAGGTATTAGCACTGAATCCGGAAGTAGATTCTTTGGCAGGAAATCAAGCAGGTGTTAAATGAAAATAGCAAGACTTGAAAACTCTCCCTAGAACTTAATAGCATGATTAATTAATATTTAGTGAAATACTCTAACATCTAATGAAAGGGTCCTTATGTGTGAATAATAGTACTAGTGTATTGAAAACAATATAATATAGCATTATAGTATCCAGTAACATCTGAGACCTATTTCGAGATATTTTATAATCAGTAATTAGATTTAGGGAAGTAGGTTCTTTAACACTCGAGCAGCGGTCCCCAACCTTTTGGCACTGGAGACCGGTGCTCCTATGAGAAACTAATGCCGGATGATCTGAGGTGGAGCTGAAGCGGTGATGCTAGTGCTGGGGAGGGGCTGCAAATACAGATGCAGCTTTGCTCATCCACTCACTCACCACTTACCTCCTGCTGTGTGGCCTGGTTCCTAACAGGCCACAGACAGGACCGGTCTTCGGCCCAGGGGTTGGGGATGCTTGCTCTATAGTCTTCTGAAGCAAAACAGCTTTGTGTATGTAGCCCTGATTACCTAGCAAAAAAATATATGTATGGTTTTATTATGTTCCTTATTGGAATAAATGCCAACGCTACCATATACATATATATGCATATATATATTCATCTATATGCATATATATGTATATGGTGGATTTTCTACATTCTGAGATCTTGATATATGGCTTTAAAAATGTCTTTGTTTAAAATATATTACTTTGGGATGTATTAGTCTATCTTCTGAAGGGGAAAGAGAATGGAGATCCTTTGAAAACCTAATTATGTCACAATCATGTCACTCCTTGGCTCCATTTCCTATTTCACAATAAAAGCCAGAGTCCTATAATGGCCTACAAGGTCTGGCCCCAATCACTTCTCCCCCACCCTACCTGCTCTCCTTTACCTGCTCCCAACTCTTACTGCTCTGCAAGCATCTCATTTCACCTCAGGCACTATTTCCCCAACAGATCAGGCTCCCTCCCTTACCTCCTTCAGGTCTTTGCTCAAATGTCACCTTCTCATTGAGGTCTTCCCTGACTACTCTATTTAAAATTGCATCCTATTCCTCCCTTTCTCCCAACACACACACTTTTTAGCCTGTCCTTGCTTTACTTTTCTCCATAGCACTTATCACCATGAAGTGTACCATGTATTTATTACTTACTGTCTGTCTCCTATAAATGTAAGCACCATACGGCTAGGGTATTTGTCAGTTTTTATGCACGCTTGTATCCCCAGAGCCTAAAAGCGGTTGGCATCCGGTAAATAAAATTTTTTTGATTAATAAATGAATAAATTGTCACTAGCGCATAAAGATGTTCAGTTCTTCACAGTGTTTTTCTTATTCCACAAGTAAAAATTATTTACATGATTCTCAACGCTGTTGATCTTAGATAATATACTGCACAAAGAATCTCATACATATGCTTTTAAAGTTTCTTAATTCATATTTCTTCAGTTTTAGGAAAGTAAAACCAAAAGTGTGGCAATGTCGTGATGATAATGGCAGTGGTGATGGCGGGTAGGGGTGGAAGGTGCGGATTTATCTTTTTCAGGGAAGATGACAGGTAAAAGTCTTACATGATGCTCACAGAGTATTGTACCTGTGGCTGCTTGTTCTTGGAGTCTAGACCTAGCTCGGTTTAGGAGGCAGCTAAATAAGAAAACCGCAGGTTAACGTTTGTTCTTGAACGATCTCCTGATGCAACCGTGTTTACAGCTTTCCTGCCAGCACCCTGGGGGAGCTTTACGGTCACCAGACTCCTACAGCCTTTATTTGGTTCCCAGTCCCTGGGCTCCACGAAGGAGCGCAGCCGGCTGCGAGCCCAGCTTAGGGGCCCGGGCCTCCTTACCTGGCGGCGGCCAGGCCGCACGCCCACACCGAGCATTCGGGTTGGCCCCAGCGGCGACAGGTGAGGCGCGGCGGAGTGCCAACTACATAGCCAGGAGGCGGCAAACTTGAGGAGGAGGGTTCCAGCGGCAGCCTCGGCGGAGGCGGCGGCGAGAGCCCTAGAAGAGGAAGGCCGGGAGGCGGGGAGTCTTCCCGCACGGGGGCGCTGCCACCTGCCCAAGGGTGGAGCCAGAGCGGGACCTGGTTATTTGCTGCTCCGACGCACTGGAGTCGGGAGAACAACCGGTCCTGACCATGAAGGGCGGCAAAGGCATTGAGAACCCGGCTTTCGTCAACTCCAGCCCAGACACCCCGCGCCGTTTCTCTGCATCACCCTCTTACGTCGAGGTCTCCGTCTTGTGCTCCAGTACTCAGAGAGAGGATTCGCAGCCACATGAGCCTCAGGAGCCCCCTTTGCCTTCGGCAACACACCCTGGCTCCCGAGAGCCTCAATCGCTGTCGGAGTTCGAGGAGGGGCCGTGCGGATGGGGGAACTTCCAACCCCAGTGTCTCCAGCTCTGCAACACGCCCCAGGGGTTTCTGGTTCTCTACTGCCTCTTGGCTCTCACGCAAGGTAAGGTCCAGCGCAGGCTGGCGAGGGCATGGGCCTCGCGGAGGGCGAGGAGGGGCGCGGAGAGCTGGGAGAGGAGAGGGCTGGTGCCCTGCGGGCCAGGTGATCCACGCGCCCTGCTTGGCGACTCCGGCTGGGGACTTGCAAGTGCTCGCATCCACATTAACCAACTCGGTCCAGACTTCCACATTTTAGCTTCTCCTGTATCTCAAAACTATTTAAAACTTGCCATACAGCCTTTTTAACTTTTTTTTTTTAACCTCAGTTTGGCAGATTCGAGTTCTCCAAGGAAGGTGGAAATTACGGGAGCCTTCCTGGGGGAACGGTTTGCCCTGGGGGAATCCATTCTAATGACAAAAGCAAGCGCTGAGGAAAACTCCCGATTAAAGGGAAAGAAGGATTAATTAATAAATTATGCAGGTGGGGTTAGGGTGGTTCTCAAAGGAGAAACTTGTTGAATATGTATAGTATATAGGTTAGGTATAAGCGTTCATGTTTCTGCGTATGTTTAGTTTGAGTTCTATATGAAAACAAGTAGAGTCCAGTAAGTTAGCAAAGGCTTCAGGCGTTGTTGAAGGGTGAGGTCTTAAAAACACTCAAGAGTTATGCAGCATCTGTTTTTTTCTAGGATCTCTTTTAGTTCTCTTGGGAGTTACTGATAAAGTCTCGGATTATACCCTCAGGAGTTTGCAATCTAAATCTGGTTGGGAGGAGAGGTAGGGTAGAGAGAATTGGTCCCGTGAAAGAAAGCATAGTGAAGGCAAAAGCTGCTGCCGTGTTGCAGGAGATGAATGAAATGGGAAGTTACACTAACGTGACAAATTTAGGCATTAAGGTGGAGCATCTTGAAGGACAAGCTGAAAGTTAATTAGAATTTGATGGTATGTAGATAATTTTTGGACACTTGAATCATAGTTTTAAAATATTTTGTAAGAAGGCAATCAAGGACTGGAAGAAATACATCCCAAGAAGTATTTGGGGAAATACTTCTTGGAAGTATTGGAAATTACTCTTTCTAAGAAAATCAGAAGAATAAATCTAAATATATTTTTCCTGCTCTTATTGGAGCTCCCCTTTCTCAAAGAAACACCCTGTGCCTTGGTTTGCACAAGTTAGGTGTTAAGTATTTGTTGATTACAAGTAAACTGCAGCTCTCCTACTAAAGGTGGTTTTGTGCTGAAGAGCCATTTGTCTTTCTTGTCCCCACCAAAGTTCACCTTCTCATAATGTCTTGATATTAGTTGTCCAAAATCCATGATTGTCAAGCATCTCAGTGTCAAAGTAATGGAAAGTTCAAAGAAGCTGGACACAAGTAAAAAATTTCTTGTTTTGTGTTTCATCTTAAAACATACTCTGAAATTTCTATATTATCCTAGAATACATCATTTTATGTTTAACATAAAATATTTTAATAAATTATCAAATGTAATTGGCAGTCTTAGAGAAATGTGTCAGATGTACCCTGGAGATACGTCTACCCAGAGGTCCCCAATTTAAGAAACATAATCTGAAATGAAAGTGACCCAATAAATTAATTCTTGTTTCAGTTTAAGTTTTAATGACTGAGGTCATTATTACCATGTTTCTCAAACATGGTCTTTGGGAGTTTTCATGGTATAGTAATAGGTGTTTATTGAGAAAGGAACAACTACAGAACTTGTCAAGGGAGTTTACTTGACCCAACATTTCTTATAGATAAGCAGGATTTCTCTTAGCACTTAATTTCTTCCTCCTAGCTTCATGCACTTATGATGGAGGGACATAGTACGCAGGACATGGTATGGAATTTTCTTTGAAAGCAGAGTTCTTGGAACTTCTGTAGCATTCCAATGTGAATTCGAACTCATAGCCTTAAAGTGCTATACTTCCACAAGAGGTTACAAATTTACTTTTTCAGAGAAGTTTTACCATAAAGGCAATGAGTGCTAATGACTGACTTTTGATCAGTATGACAAGTGTGTTGGGAAGTTGATATTTGGATGAGGAAATTTTCGTATTCTCAGATAACTTTATCTCCTTATAAGTCTGTCATTCCTAAGTTCTTTTGATACTTTATCTTGAAATATTAGGAATTGTAAATGGGCTTATAGACTTATTAAACTGGCATAAGAGTAAAAATCATGTTAGGACTTTTAAAACTTGTTATATCAATTTCCTCGAAATATATTTCCAGTTACAGTCTTGATAAAGCAAAGTTTAAAGAAATTGTAGAGATCATGGCTTGTGTATACTCTTTCTGTTAATGAATGAAATGTATCCTCTTAAGTAAAAGGGGTAACTAGTTTAAAACTTTATAATTTGATCAGATGCTTTTTATTTTCAATTTATAGTAATATTTAAACTGTAAATTTAATCTATATCTGGACAGAATTTTTAAGTCAGTTGAAACTAGATTTCCAGCTTTTTCTTGTTTACATTATGTGACTCCATCATAATTATAATAAACAGATGAAGTGTTAAGTATCTTTGTTTTTCTTTTACTTTGGCTATGATTTAGAATGTCAGTGGTTTAAATAAGACTCTTAACTTTATGTTTATTTTTGCTCCAGGACCTTTTAAGTGATAACTTTTGTGTATATAAGTGTTAGAAGAAAAATGAGGTTTGAGAGTTCAATTTCACCTTTCTTAAGACTAAGTCAAGGATCTCTTGTTAAAGAGAAATATGTTTAAAGATTGAGTAACTTGGGAAGCAATTGAGCGTTTAACTCAAATGACCTCTGCAGTCAGCTGTCCTTTTGTGCTTTCAAGTGAAGTCCCTGAGAATGAGAATGTTACATTTGGAAACTCGCTGGCAAACCGAGGCTTCATAAGACTTTACCAGTCTTTTTGTTTGTCACTTAAAGAGAAATGAAATTTCTCTTGATTGAATACCTGAAAACTCATAAGTGTACAATTTAAAAGCAGACTAATTTGTAAGGAAGTATGTTTGGGTTGCCTGCCTTTGAAACTTTGGGTCCTTTAAAATTGGTACATTTAAAAATATCAAAAGTCACCACCAAATGTTAGTACATTGTGTTAATAATCATAATCTGTATGGTAAAGTTGTAATAATGCACAATTTCCTTTTTTCTGTTTTAGGTATTGTAGTAAATGGCCTAGTAAATATCAGCATTTCCACTATTGAGAAGCGCTATGAAATGAAGAGTTCCCTGACGGGTCTGATATCATCAAGCTATGATATCGCATTCTGTTTGTTGTCTTTATTTGTATCATACATTGGTGAAAGAGGACACAAACCAAGATGGCTTGCATTTGCATCCTTTATGATAGGACTGGGAGCACTTGTATTCTCATTGCCAAAATTTTTTAGTGGAAAATACCAGTTGGGATCCCCTTTTGAAGGTAAGTTTCTATTGTGTTTTTGTTTGTTTTACTTTAGGAAGTAGTATGAAACTAGGCAGTTAACTATATTGCAACTCACTTGTACAGGTAAGTAGGGTAAGGGCTTAAGCCTCTTTCACTGCTCACTGTTTGGCTTTGTTGTGATGGAAATTGTGCGAATTAAGAGATTAGAGACAGATGGTGCATTATTCATCACTTCACTAGTTCTCCAATTTATTAATCCTCCGATACTCATTCCCCATATTACACACAATCCTCAAAAAGTGATGACTTATTTTTCTTTGTGATTATAATGTCATTGATATTCTAAGGTAAATTGTTTTTCTGTTTGTGGTTTTATTGGATGTGCTTACAGCTCTGTACCCAGACTTGTTGGTTCCTGATTTGAGTTAAAGAGGTGAAATTTATAGGAGAACTGAAGCTTTTCCTAAGAACTGGCTCTACTTTTATGACTGTCTAGTTTAGAGACACAGAACTTTGTGAGTTATCTAATGTGTTGTTCCAGTTAGACAAAGAAGCATTATTCAAAGGCTCAAAAAAGAAATTTGATTATTTGTATTTCTTTTTTTCCCAAATAATAATTTTGTTTTTTAATAGAAAAGCAATTAAAGCCAGAGGAATGTGCTAATGAAAGTAAACCTTAGCATTTCTATTGTTTTTTCTGGAACTTTTAATAACAAATATAGAATAAAATTAGAAAGCTACAAAATCAGAAGCTTTCAAGGTGTAGGTAAGTGGCGAAAAGGCTTAGAGTAAGAGGAAAGGAGAATTGGGGCCTGATGCAACATAGGCATTATTTTTTAAAAGTTAAGATTGTTATATTGTGAGATTTAGTATTGAAAATATTAAAGTGTTAACATTTTCCAATTTCCCAGTTATAGAATGATAACAAACAGGAAAATATTTTAAATAACAAAATTTATATTATGCAGCATGGTTTTAGGAGTACAGTTATTATGTAAACATATATCATTTTGGAAATAAAAATAGAATATTCACATTATTGTATACTGTGCAACTTTTCACCAAAATCTTACTGATATTTCTTATTGTCTTAGTTAAAGTAGATTACATAGAGGTATTGGCTGATCTGTAAAATTTTTGCTCTCAATTAAGACTCGTAATTTAAATAATAGCTTATCTGTGGCAAATGAAAACAAAAACAAGGTTGCCTTTATGATAGTCTGTCATTCATACAATGAGTATTTGTTGATATGAACTATACATGTTGCTGAGATAATAGCAGTGAAACAGTTTCATGCCATCTAGATTTTATATACTAGTGGGAAGACATACAAAGTTAACAAACAAATAAACAAGATAATTGAAGATTGAGGTTAATATATAAAGAGAACAAGTAGTATGGAGTAATAATCTACAAAGGAGAAAATATGTGGGCAATGGGAAGGCCATTTTGATAACTGGATAATGAGGACTAGCCTTGAAAGATACTTTCCAGGCTGGAGAAAAGCATGATCAAGGGCCTTCAAGCAGTAAAGAGCTTGCTAGGTTTTGGGGGTTGTCAGTTTGGGTCAGCATGATCAAAGCAAGGGAGAACATGGCATGAGGTGAGCTTGGAGAGGCAGGTAGAGGCATGAGGCACTTAGATTTTCCTTTAAGTGTAATGGGAAGTATGAGAGAATTTTACACAGGGAAGTGCATGATCTTATTTATGTTGTAAAATGATCATTTTGGCTTCTGTTTTGAAGGACAAGGTTAAATGTAAGGAAGTCACTCAGGGTTTTTACTATAGTCCAGGTGAGAGAGAAAGGTGGTTGGGACTGGGTTGATAGCAGTAGAGATCTAGAGGAGTGACTGATTTTTCAATGTATTTTAAAGGAAGAAGAAATAGGACTTTCCAGGGAATTGATCGTGAGGGAAGAATGAATAATGACTGCTTGTATTAGGCTTGACTAACCGGGGGCTTTTACTAGAATGTGGAAGACTGGCTAGAACAGAATTGGGAGTGGAAATCAAGAATTCAGCTTTGGATTTAAGTATGAACTGCATATTATATATCCAGTGTTGCAGTATATATCTTTGAACATATATGTTTACATAAATATGTAAGTCATTCTTTAGTCTTCATTCCTAGAAGTACAAATACTGGGTTTTTTTGAAGGGCTTCCTCATTATAATTTTTCATAAATAACGTCACACCAACTTTTAACTGCCAGTTATTCTCACAGTCAATATATGAAAATGCAGTTGCTATTTTGATTTTTTATATTCTTTTTATCTCTGAATGTTTCCTTTAATAGAAATATTGTGGTGTGTTTGTGTGTATGTGTAGGTGTTTACAATATAGCAGAAACAAAACTCAGGACTGAAGTTGCATTACAAATCTAAAAACTTAAGACATTTAGAAACATAAGGAATGTTAGAAATCATAATCTCCCTCCCCTGTTTTTTTTACAATGTAGACTCTTAGGACAAGAGCTGAAATGACTTAATAGTGATTGTATAGATGGTCAATAACAGCTGAAACTAATACTAGTTTTTATGCTTTGTTTAATGTTTTTCAAATTTTTATTTATTACTCGTAGTAGGTTTTTAACTGTATAGAATTATTGTAATATTTTTATGAATTTTAACCACTGCTTCCCCAATTTTAAGTAGCCAGTTATAATGGTCTGTGCTTTCTTTAAAATATACATTAACTTGTCTGCTCCAGTGAATTAATCCACTTTTGCAAATATGGGGTCCTGTAACCAAAAATCTGAATTATTTGTCCAAGTTTAAGGATAATGTAGAAGAAAGCTGGAGATACATGTGGTAAAAGTAAACAAATGAGTTGAAAGCATTCTGTAAATAAATTATAAGCAAGGGAATGTACAGTCTTCTTAGGTAACATAATATAAATAGCCCAAACAGCATAACATTAAGAAATTATTTTATTAATTGAAATCATACATGTAATTTAATTCGAAAGTATCATTGAAATAATTAACATATTCCCTGTGTGCTTTTTTTTTGTTGCTGTTGTTTTCGGATTCGAAGGAAATCAGTCGGGGCTCAGTTTGGATGAGTAATCTCTGTAAGAGGAGATTAAAGTAATGTAATATAGTTGCTAAATAGAAGAAAACAACATATGAAATATCATAAGCATGTCTAATTTCCACAGATGTGAGAAAAACAAGATTATGAGTTAGCGAAAAAATATAAAAGTGTCTTTGGAAACAGCTCGACTTTTCTATTCTGGATTTTTTTAAGGGAAACTCTTATGGAGACTTAAAAGTTAGGAGCGATTATTTCACTTTGAATGGAGATAAAAACATTTATCAAAGGAAAGTGTTGGTGGTTGTTATTGGATACAAAAAAAGGAAGAATTAAAAGAAATGCTTCTAGGGGTTAATTTTTGCATATGTTAACCCGAAAATGGAATAATGTTATAAAACATTTTCAAGTAAATCATATTTGCCACTTGATATATTTTAACATAAAATTAACATAACATTTTAATATCTTTTAAATATTTTTAAAATGTAATAAATAAATAAATCTTTACCACATAACATTTTTTCATCCAAGCACCTTTAATTCCTTTCGGATGAGTGTTAATTTAATGTTGTTAAGCAAAATAATCTTTTCTCTCTTTGAGACTTTGGGTAGGGGGTTATTTAGTTATTAGTAAATACTTAAGAATTGTAGAAAAATAATTACTACATCCAGTAAAGCTCCTTTTCTCTATCGACCAATCTTTGGATAACTTTTCCTAAGTCATATTATTTATTTTATTTTTTTTCACTATCCCTTTCTCCCCAAAAAAGAGAGCTCTCAACACTTTCCATTTGCTTCAGCACTGAATTTCTAATGTTGTAGATTGGTATTTCCGAGAGAATTCCACACCACAGGACTTGTGACTACTTACAAAGGTCAAACTAGGAAAATGATTAGAGCCAGACTCAAAGTTGGACTTAATTTTTAGTTACTGTTTTGTCTTTTATCTTGTACTCTTAAGGAGTTTTTTAACATGGAATGCTTGACTAGATTGGAGAAGATATACATAAGGCCAAAAACCTTAGAGGTTTTCAAACACTAATTCAATACAGCATGCTTTAATTTTGCTTTTTTAATTTTGCCTTTCGGTGTTCTTTCTTGATATTACTTCTTTCTTGTGGAAATCACTTTTTTATATGTATTTTAATTTTATTGTAACAAGTGAATAAAGAGGAGGGGTGACTTATTAGAAGACATAATGGTGTAATAAAACGAATTATTTGTTTTAAAATTTAATACACACAATAAAAGAACTCGAGCTAGTCAGTGCTCCAAGTGAAATTATCACCGTTTTTAATATCAGAGGTACTTCAGTCTTCCCCAACTTCCTAGATAATATGAATTTCCCTGGATGGTTGCTACCTTTATTTAGTGCCCCATTGGAGATCCTAATTCAGTAAGTCTAGAGTAGGATTCGGGAATTTATATTTTTAAAAAATTACCCACATTCTTATCAGTTTTGAAAAATACACGTCCAATGTAGAGTTTAATTATTTTGTAAAGTTTCAACTGTGGGCATAGAGAGAAAGGTTTTTTATTTTCATTATTGCTTTGTATCTTCCTTTAAAATATTAATTTCATGACTATCATGAAATACCAGGTACCTTAATATAGATAGTTTTGTTGAAATTCAAATGACCGAACTTCTGAAATAGTGGAAACTGACAGAGAAAGATAAGTAGGAAAGCATGTGTCAATGAGATGTTAGTACAAACTCAGTTCTGCTCACAGCTATAGTTTGCAGATAGGTAGACGTTCGAAAGATCCGTGGCTTTGACCAAGAGAATACGTCTGAGCATTTTCCAAAATATATTCTGCAAAGCATAGTTTCTGAAGGTATTACGAGTGTGTTAAAAAGGTGTTCTGTGGCTCAACGAGTTTGGGAAAAATTGAAAGTTAAAGAGATGTCTCTATTACATTACTGTTAAGGTGAATGCATTTTGTGACTCATTAGCTAGGTAAATGATATGTAGGGTTCTGAACTTATTGACAAAGGGAGTCCATTGTTATGGTTGTCACCTTTTACCCTCTTTCATTGCTCACTTTACGTTCTCTCCTTCAGATTAGTGTTTCAGTGAACAGGCTTTGGGGAAATCTCTTCTACGCTTTCTTGTATCTAAGTATGTAACTTTGAAAGCTCTTGTTGAATTTAGAAACTTCATTATGGCCAGCACCACGAACAGCATGTGATGCTTAAGAAATGTTTGTTGAGTTCTCAAATAGATTAATGAATGAATAGATTTCTGATATTAGGAGTCTGATGACTTGTCCTTTCACAGAAAGTAATAAGAGTAGATAATGGCAGATAAAAGCAGTTTGGGATTCTCTGTTCACATTTTTCATAAACTTTGCCTAATGTATAATGGGGCTTTTTCTCTTTTTCTTGGCCACTGAATTGGGAAGAATTATATTCTGTTATCAGAGGCAAAAATTGTTTGCCATAAATGACTTTTATGGGTAAGATTTGGGATCTGAAAGATTTGGAATGTGCAAAAAGAAGCTAAAGTGAGAAGCATATTCAGAAATAGTAGCAAAATGCATTGATATTTTACTTTATGTTTTCATCTTATTTTCTAAAATATTTAACCATGTATCTACTGTACTTCTAAGGTGATACTAAATGTCAGGATTTTTTTTTTTTGATAGATTTTTATTAGTGATTATCCTTTTTTTTTTTTCTTTAAAAAATTTAAAAAAATGCTCCTGACAGGTCATTCAAGTAGACCGTAGATATAGTTGTAGTATCTAAACAGATATATTTTTTTTTTTGATAGACTATTATTAGTGATTATCCTTATTTATCTTCATGTATAAAATTTAAAAAAATGCTCTGACAGGTCATTCAAGTAGACCGTAGATATAGTTGTAGTATCTAAACAGATATTATCTGTGTGAGACATAAAGATTAAGCAATGTGTTTTGAAGCTTCCTCATAAAGGTTGGTAAAATGTGGTTTGTGACAAGAATGAAATGAGGAAATTCTTTTAGTTGCTGTCCTTAAAAATGCACAAATAAGCCAGTGTTTTAATGTATTTTTTCTTAAATTTTAATGCTTTTAGCCCATTACATTGAGTGAAAGTATGCAGCAATATAGCAGGGATTTTAAGGTCAGACAAAACTAAGTTAAAATTTTTGCTCTAGCACTCACTATATGATAGTATTATGTGACCCCGGGCAAGTTTCTTCAACTATAGATCATGATGATAATAACTGCTACCTCACAGGAGATTGTACACAAGCAGTGCTAAGGCAGTACCCGGTGTTTGGTAAGCACACATTAGATAGTAGCATTGAATAATAATGATGTTCATGATAATTAAGTAATAGCTGTATTAATGTAAAAAAAACCTGCCTTTCTTGGTTTGTTTAGTTATTGGCAATGGTACTTACAAAATAACATGAACAACTAAAAATCTTTCAATATGGTACATATTTTTTTTTTAGGTACCACTTGATATTGACATATCCCCAAAGTTTGGCTAACCACTTTCAAAGTCATATAGTAGAGAGCATTTTAATTAGATGTGTTTCCAGGATTGTATTCTTCTTATGAAATAAAATAAATTTATTTGGTGTAGGTCAGATTAAAGTCTCATGTTGTAATATTGCCTTTTAAACAGCCACCTTGCCTATTTTAAAATATCTTTAACTTTTTCTAATTTTAAACATGATATGTTCCTTGCAGGACATTCTGAAGTGAGAAAAACACAAAAATAGAATCAAAGAAAAAAAATGGAACAAAAAAGGAAGTAAAATTTCTTATGATAATATACCCTAGTTATGCACTGTTAATATTGTTCAGCCTTTTTAATGTATATACACACCCGTATATGTATTTACAATCATACATAATTATACATTATTACATTACAGTCATTAACACACACTAACATACACATTCACACCCATGCACTCTTACTAATATTCATACATAATCACCTTTACATTACATTTACACATACACATTTAGCTGCACATTTTAAGGAAACAAAAGTTTGAACTTAAGGATATCTACTCTTTCTTTTTTTTACTTATCCTTAGAATACACATTGGACATTGTTTTATGTGAGAAAAAAGCTGCAGAATATTATTGCTTTTATATTATTATATTTTATAGATAATCTAGCCAATCCTCCTTTGTTGTGTTTTTTATTAATATTTCGTTTTTTCTGGATAGAGAAGTTTTATTGGTTATTGTAGACAATTTGGATAACAATAAAAAGTGGAAAAGAGAAAAAAAAACAATTATTATTATACTTTTCTCAAGGAGGACAACTTTGGGATTGTCTTAATGTTTTTACTCTGCCTTTATTTTATGGAGTTAAAATATTTTGCACAGCTTGCAACCTGTGAGCATTCTTGTTTCTGCATAACATTCCATTTTATATTTTAACCATTCTCAGGGTTGAATATTTACATTTACAAAGTTTTCTATTATAAATTATCTTATTTTTATGTTTAAAGATTTTATTAAATTTTGGTAATTCTACAATATTTAACATTTTGTAGTTGGGTTTTTTAACTCAGAATAATTCTCTGAAGATTCATCAGAGCTGTGTTTATCAATCGTTCATTCCTTCTCATTGCTAATTAGTAAGTATTACGTGGTATGGATGTACTACGATTTGTTTAACCATTCACCTGTTAAAGAATATCTGTTTTGATCCACTTTTTTGGCTGTTAATAATAAAGTTACAAATATAATTACAGATTTTTGATTGAACGCAGTTTCATTTTTCTGAGATAGACTCCAAGTACTAAAACTGCTGGGTCATACGATAGTTCTATGTTTAGGTTTTTGAGAAAACTGTTAAACTTTTCCAGTGACTATAAAATTTTAAATTCCCATCACCAGAGGTCCCTTAAACTATCCTTATTTGTTTTTTTTTAATTCTTTTATATTTTTGCTCTTTTGATTGGTTGATTTCTTCTATTCTGTCTTCCAGGTCATTAATTTGTTATGGTATTCTTTAGCTCTGGTTGGTTCTTTATTATATCTTCTAACCCTTTGTTGAAGTTATTATATCTTCTAACCCTTTGTTGAAGTTATTATATCTTCTAACCCTTTGTTGAAGTTCTCACTTTGTAGAAGTTCCTTCTATTCTACTCCTAAGTTCTGTGAGCATCATTATGACCATTACTTTGAATTCTTTATCAGGCAAATTACTTATTTTTGTTTTATTAGGGTTTGTTTTTTGTTTTTTGTTTTTTACTGGATTTTTTTCTTGTTTCTTCATTTCGAACATATTTATTTGTCCTCTCTTTTTTTTTTTTTTTAATTTTCTTTGTTTCTATGAATCAGATGAAATAGCTCTCTCTCCCAATCTTGAAAGATTAGCCTTGTGTAGGATCTACTTTCTGTACACTGCTTGTGTATGTGCCTGCTTGGGGAATCCTGGGGGGCTGGCTGGCTGGCTGGTGCTGGCTGAAGCAGCCCGAGGCACTAGTCTGGGGGAGGGGAATTGTAAGTACTAGATCTTTGTCAGATAGGTGATTTCCAAATCCTTTCATCCAGTTAGTAGCTTGTTTGTTTTTTATGAAAACCCTTTAATGGAGTTTTTCCACGAGCAAAGGTTTTGTTTTGATGAATTTTGATAAAGTTCAGTTTATCGATTTTTTCTTTTATGGGCTATGCATTTATTGTCAAGTCTAAGAATTCTTTGCCTAGTTCTTAATGCCAAAGATTTTCTCTTATTATTTTTCAAAAAGTTCTTAGTTTTCCATATTACATTAAAGTCTGTGATATATTTTGAGTTGACTCTTTATATTCCCAGTTAGCTTTCTCTTTTAAAAACCAAATATATAAGAAATGTGTTTGTCATAGTAATTATTACTGGTTGGAAAGGAGAAAATACACAGGAATCATTGTTCAGAGAACTCCCGAAATCCCACTGAGAAAATGTTATGCTTGTTCCTCAAGTAAACCCTATTTCTGCTTCTTGGGAGGTGCTTCCTAGTTCATTGTCCTCTGGGGATCTTTTTTTTTTGTTATCATCCTTGACTGCATTTGAAGATGGTGAATAGAGAATACACTCCCTGGATGTTTAGAAGCTATATCAGCCTGTTCTTGTCTATATAAATTTGAGAACTATGGGTCACTTTAATACTCAGTCATAATCTCTCAGAAGAGACTAGCAGTTCATTTAGTAGTGCAATTGTTTGAAAGACTAGTTTCTTATCTAATTGATTCAGGTATATATGTGAAAAACCATACTCATCATTTTGCTATTTGTCTTATCTTAACCTCTGTCTCTCTCTGGACTTAATAAAACCTATCAGACTAATGGGAGAGTCATACCGTTAGGTACTTTTCTCTGAGTCATATTTTCCAATTAAAAGTATTTGCTTGGTGCCACCTTAATTTATGCAATAGTATTTACAATGGGTGAGGCTGTAGCCTTGATTTTGTCCATGCCACAGTCTGTTTCAATTGATCTTTATTGCTCAAAGGTCTTCTGAGTTTTATCTTTTATAGAATTTAGATGAGAAGCAGTTGCCTCTTCCAACTCTAAAGTTCTAGTCTTTCCAATCCCTTTCGTTCTACCCCTCCCCATAACACAGAAGGGAGGGGAGGAAGAACCATTTCAGAAAGGTAAGGAATAAACAAAGTTAAAGGATTTCTTTATTAAAATAATTCTAAGAACCTTTAATATTACTAAATTGTTCATGGGGGTCTCTAGGAATAAATTTATTTGAAAAATTGGAACATTTTTCTATAGCCATGCCATTTTCTTTTTGTAAATTGTGTTTACTATTATCTCCATTATCAATCTAGTCATTTTTCCAATTTCAGTTCCAAAAATAAAAGCAATTAGTAAGTCTAATAGAAAGTATTTTACCTTTTTTATGGACTCGGTATATAAGAAGCAGGCATAATATCTACTAGTGTAAAATAGTGGTCTTTTTGTTTTTGCTAGATATGCCATTATCCAGGATACGATTTTTGCGACAGCATTCTGGTTACCTCAGACGGAAGTGTATTTTCTAGTCCTAATAGCATTTAAATTTCACTTATTACATTGCTTAGTCTATGATTTCTATTAATTCTTTTTCATATTAATCTGTTATAGTCTGACATTTTTATTTTTTTTATTTTTGCATTTCTTCCTAATATTCTTTTTACTTCCGTTACTATACTGTTTAAACTATATTTGATACTTGTTAGGTTTTAATTTTATAATATGAATTACCATTGTTACTAAATCAGAATGAATTTTGCGGGGAGTACAGGAGCCATATAATTTGTTTGTTTGTTTATTTATTTATTTTTAGTTACTAAAATGCCTGGTTTATATTAGCTACTCTGTGAATGTTTAATAAATCGAATTAACAATCATGGCTTTCTCCTATGAAATCTAATTTAATCTTCCATTCTTATAATAATCCTTGCTTTTCAGAAATTCATAAAGACCTATGGGCTATATATTACACTAGATAGTCTTCATTTGCCCATCCAGATCCTGGAGAGATAGAAACTAAGTGGCTATGCTAATCTTCATTGGCAAGGTTGGCTCAATTACCCAAACAAGTTACAGAGACTGAGTTGAAATATAAGGGGAAAAATTCTAAGTCTCATTGGTAGAAACCCCATCTGAATCAGCATGGTGAAGTTTCACAACCCTTTAACCAGTTCCAGGCCTAAGTGAGTTTACAGATCCAGAGATCATTATTGATAGGGAGGCGAGGTCTTTTTGAAGACCTTTACAACATAGCCAGGAGTGTATAATGTTTCTCTTCCCCTAAACCCATCCTGAAACCTTTAATCCCGAGTGTTGTTGGGCAGGGTAGTATTCAGACTCCCTGGAGGTGATTAGATAATGGTTCCCTGCCATGGTTCCCTGGTAAACTGAGGACTTAGGGAGTTTCAATAATAAAGGTGACCCAAGACTACTCTGTCTTGCAGTAGGTTCAACCTGTAGTTATTTCCCTAGTCTTAAGATATAGAAAGGGTATAGATATATAGCTGACAGAATCCCCACATTAGTTTCCTGACTTGTGGATTAGAGATATTATTGTAGGAAGAACTAAGTAGAAACCCCCAAATGAGATAGTAAACCAGAAACAATACTGTATCCTTAAAGGAACTATGGAGCTTGGTGACACCGTCAAAGATTTGAAAGATAACAGGGGTGGTGATTTCTACTATATTCTCTCTCTCCTTTCATGTATTTGGTGCAAATGCAGGGTAAAATCGTGGAAAATGACTTTGGATCATTATAAACATACTCAGGTATTGATGCTAATTACAGCTATTTGGTACCTCTTCTAGAGAAAATCATCATAGACCCTGACACCTAATATGTAGTTGTTGATCTAGCAAATGTTTTCTTTTACTTCTCATCTGCAGAAACAATCTAGTTGGTTTGCTTTTCTGTTAAGGAACAAGAGTCCACTATCACTATCTTATCTCAGTATTACACATATCCTCTTGTTCTTTCTCATAATATGGTCTGGAGCACTGGATCTCAACTGGGGCCAATTTTTTGTTTCTAGAGACATTTTTGATTATTACGACTGAGGTGGAGGGTACTACTGTTATCCAGTGGGTAGAGGCCAGGGACACTGGTATACATCCTCAGGACACAGGGGAGCCTCTCACAACAAAGAATTATCTGGCACCAAATGTCAGTAGTACCAAGTGAAACTCTGGCCTGGAGGTACCAGTATCATCTTAACTATCCATAGAACACAATGCTGGGCTTTGCATTCATGGTTTTAAGTTAATTGAACTTGATGAGGTGCAATATTTTAGATGCTTAATAAAGCATATACATGCCAGAGGATAGGAGATAAACTGCAAAAATATTAAGGGGTCTACTAAAACAGTTAAATTTTTAGGGCTCCAGTGGCCTGGGCCATGCTGCAATATCCACTTTGCACTTTGCATACTCTGTATTTGCATAGAGGTTGGGATTTGGAAGACATCATCTACTTCATTTGTGTACATTGCTCCAACCCACTGACTAGGTAATGCATAGGCTGCCAGATTTGAGTGGGAACTGGAATAAGATAAATAAAGTTCTTGGCAGCATATACAGGTGTCATCAGTGGCAGACAGGAAAGCTATAGGAAGCCTCTGGCAATTCTTCACAGGGAAATCATACTGAGGGTCCCTAGGTTTTATAGCAAGACCATGCTTTCTTCTGCTTACACTGTTCTCCATTGAAAAAGCAACTCTTAGTTTGCTCCTTGACGATGATATATGATGGACATAAATATAATTATGAACACCATGTCACCTGAACTCCCATCGTGAAGTGTTATCTACTGTAACAAATTGTAAACCTAGACAGGCGAAGTAGCATTCGTTATTAAATAAAATCATAGATGCAAGTGGTTTGGAAGGCCCAAGTATTACAACTGGGGTGACAGGCATCTCAGACTGCTGTGCTATTTAATTGTATTGCCTGATGCTTACCTCTTTTCAAATGCGGAAAGGTTATCATTATAGGCAGAAGTTAGCATGGCGTTACTACAAAAACCTAGCTGTCCTCAATGTGAGGACCTAACAGAGTTCCCTGCAGCTGGCTAACAGAGGAGGAAGAAGTATAGCCTGCTTTACTGACAGTTTGCGAGGTATGCCAGCACCCACCAAAAGCAGACAGCTGTCCAATAACAGCCCTAATCAGTTATGGACCTAAAAAGCAATTGTAAGTGTAATTCACTTTTGAGAGAAGAAAGACCCGAGGTACAGATTAATATTTATTCATGGACAACACTAATAGATAAGCTGTTCAGCCAGAAACTTGGAAAAAACAAAAATGAAAGTTGTTTACAAAGAATGAGGAGCTAAGAGATGTGTAGTATGCCTATCGGCATGGGCTCAAAATGTAAACATATTTTTGCCACTTGTTAATGCTCACTTGAGGGCATTCTTTGGAAGAGGCCCTCAAAAGAAAAGGTGGTCTGTCCAAGAAATCTCAATCAATGTTTTTCTCTAGCTACTGTGGTGCTTGTCAAATTGTTCCATGTAAAAAGTGGCCATATAGCATAAAAAGGAAGCTGCTTCAGCGTTCAGGAACATGACCTTTTCCTCATCAGGGCTGGTCTAATTACATCCACTGCAGATTGCCCAATTTACCAACTGCAGGGGCCAGTTCTGAGTGCTCCTGATATTGCATCATTCCTCAGGGCAACCAGCATACCCCAGGGCAAATAAAATATATCCTGGTTGCAATTTGTCCTCCTTGGATAAGTATATATTCTAGACATGCATTTATTTTCCTTCCAACAATACTGCTACCTACACTCAGGATTGTTTGACTTACAACAACGTAATGTCTAACCAAGAAGCTCGTGTACAGCAAAAGAAGTATGGCAACAAACTATTACTCATGAAATTGACTTGTGTGTCTTACTTTGTATCCCAATACCCAGAAGCCTTTGACTTGCTCGAATGATGTCTGTTTGTTACCACTTACAGAATAAGATTTCCTTCCCTACAGAACATGGTGTATGAATTAAATAAGACAGAAACCATTCTATGTTGCTTGGTCCTCTATAGCCAGAATACATAGGGGAGGGACCTAGGGAGTGTTCATGGATTAATATATAAAAGCAATGCACCTAAAAATCAGTTTATGAAATTTTTGCTTCCTGCCTTGGTCCTGTTGCGTTCTAGTCCCCAAAGGGTGAATGCTTCCATCAGGCAACACAATCGTTCCCTTAAATTCAAAGCTGAGACTGTTCCTTAATCAGTTTTGATCTCTTCATACAAAATAATCAACAGGAAGAGAAGAAGATGGTCACTGAACTGGTAGAAGTGATAGATCCTAGTTAAGAAGAGGAAATTGGGTTGTTTCTATACAGTAACAAAGAAGATGTAATTTGGACTAAGGGAATGCATTTGGGTACCTTTTAACACCCCCATGCCCGATGGTACTTGTTAAAAAGAAAACTGCAGCAACCCAACAGAGATAGAACAGCTGAAGACTTGTAAAGACTATGTAAAATCTCTGACTAGGGTACAGGCAAGAAGTTGAGGGAACATGACCTGGATGATAAGAAAATAAGCAATGATTGTCAACTCAGGCTTTCTGACCTGCTGTAGAAAGAAGAACTGTAGAGCTTGTTAATCGTCCTACTGCCTTGGTTTTCCTCCACCACTTAGATGAAGCCCACTGGTGGTGCCTGTTTTCAGGTGGGAGAATAATCGGATTGACTTTACCCCAAGATGATGTTTTGCTGATAGGTTTCCGTGGATTTCTGGTGTTGGAGATATGTTTTTCGTCTGGACAAAGATAAAAGTGGATGCAGAGGTACCAAAGGAAAAGAAAATAATTGGACAGTGCTAGATAGTCTCTGTCCCTCCCAGATCCATTATGCACTTTATCACCCCATTGTATCACCCACAGAAGCCCCTTAGACTAAATTGCACCGGCTCATTTCCCCCTAGGTTTCTAGTTAGGTTCGACCAAAGTGAGTTTGCATGTAGAAGGAAGACGTCGTGGTGCCTACTTCCCTGGCGTGCTCCCCACCAGGCATGTTGCAAAAGGTGATGTTTGCTTCCACCTAAGGCTGCAGCTCTTGGAGGATGCCCCCTGCAGCTGCGCTTCTTGTAGGGTTTCTGTAACTGCCTAGTGGTAGTAGCCTTAACTGTTTGTTCTCTTAACTCTGTTTTTGGAAAAAATCCATCCCATAAAACAATTTACATTCATAAAAAAAATGTTAAGTTTGCTTTCGTTATTTCTTTTGTCTATCCTACTGCTGCCCTAACCGATATATAAAAATATCCATACACATTCTAACTTTAGTCTTTTAAAAACTGAAGTTCCTCCTTACAAGTGAATGCTGTTTTGAAATGAAATTGTGCTAATACTTTATAACAAGTTGGGAACTTTTTATTTTTACTTTTTCTTATTGGAGAATAACAGAAGGATTGTTTTTGATTGAGCTTTCACATAAATTCTTCAGAAAAACCATTTCAGATAGATTGATTTTAGAGGTAGACCTTTGATTCTCACTTTAATTTATTGCAGAATCATAGCTTCATTTCAAATTTTATATATTTTATAGTCGATATTTTTTATTTTAAGAGATTTTCAAATTTCTTGGTATAAGATTATACATAGAATTTTCTAATGTTTACAGTTTTTTATGCATTTGTAGTCATTCGTGTTATGTACACAGTATTGGATTGTTTTCTTATTTTTTAATGGGTTAATGGCCGGTTAGGTCAGGAGTTTGCATTTTAGAGATGATAAGGAGGTTGACTGTTAGATTTTATATCAAAGCTTTTGTCTCTCTTTTATCTTGATAGTCAGAAAGTTATAGAAATGTTTTGAATTCACATTTGAAATTATTTTAGTAAACTTTTAATTTTACTTTATGTCACCATTAACCATGAGATGAATCTATTGAAAGCTAGGCTGTTAGAGATTTCGTAGAAGTTAATCTAATCCTGTCTTTATTCATCTGTAAATGAGGAAAGTAATAGTATCTCCTTCATAGAATATTTCTGGGAATTAGATAAGATAATACATACCACTGAAGGACCTCTCATAAGATAGACACTCAGGAGCTATTACTGTTATTACTGCTATTATCGTACATGAAGATAAGAGATAAGGCATGATAAACAAGAACCCAGTGAGCCATACAAGCAATAAAAACTTCAGAGCTTATAGTCATGAAATAAGAAAGAATTTCCTTTGGGCAATACAGGGAAGAACTTTTAATAAGTAGTGGAATTTGAGCTTCGCTTGAATGGGTACAATTTTAGTAGGAAAAGTGTATAGTGTGGTCATTACAAGCAAGGAATATAATATTGAAAAAATTTTATGTTTTAAACTTGATTAGAAAATGGATGTTATAAACAGATATTGGAAACTCAGGTAGAAAAGTTGGTTTTGTGAGGAAGAGAGTGGGTTTGTTTTAGGGATCCAAGGTGGAACCTTGGAGTTAGAAAATGTACTCTAGAGCCTAAGAGATGATGGAAGTTCAACACTGAGATTTGGGGTCATCTTCACAGTTTCTTCATTGATGACAGTGGATGTTCATTCTAAATTAGATAGAGATGAGGTGAAAGGCAAAATCCTAAATCTTGGCAATAGGAATCATTAAGTGACTGATCATTGATAATACTAACTCTCTGAGATTTAAGTCTGTGTATACAGGGTTAAATTTAAAAATATTTAATTATTTAGGGCTGTTTTGTTTTACTTCACATCTTTGTCACACTTTTAAACCAGTATTTTTCAAAAGTGTGTTTTACAGAGCACTAGTTCTTTGAGGATAGATATTAATAGAGGAAAACATACCTTGAATATACGATGGATAATATACAAAACTTAATCATATTATCTATACATGCATGCATACTACTCTCTTAAGAGGACAGGTGCAATAATATAGTGTTTTCCAAGCTAATTTGATCATAGAATTCTTTTGTTCATGGAAATTCTCAGAAGCCTGGTGTTCCATAAAGTAAATTTGGGGAAAGCATGCTTTGTACTTCTTTAGTTGATGGTTCGGCTTATTAAATTGTAACTCAAAGCTCATGGAAAATACATTGGAGGATCAGAAGAATAGAAATCAGATTATTGGATTATATTGCAAAAACTGTGTAAATGTGACTTTGGGCTTTAGTTTCTTCATTCCTAAAATGATTGCAGAAAGCTGTTGTACAGATTACGTTAGGAAATGTCTGTGAAAGCTTTGAGTATTGAGAAGCATCATAAGGTCTAGCTATATTTATTTATATAGTTTTTTTTCCCTCCTGAACAACACAATGTGAGTAAAATAGGTTATGTTTCGTTGTGTAAAAGATTAGTGTATTATTTGTCAGAAGGTGCTATTCATATTTGCAACTTTGTTGTTTTTCTTTGTACATTCATAATTTGATCATTGATTTTTTTTGAATTTCTTATCTTATTCTTATATTACTTAAGTACTCAATAGTCTCTGTCCATCTGTGTATTCTGAAGTCATTTAAAAGTGCTTGTGACACTTGATACACAGCATACTCTATAAAGAATATTCTCAGTAGTCCATAAGTCTATGCAATTCAGAGTGTGTCTTCAAAGTCCAGTCTAAGCTATGTATGTCTTGGTGATGACCATTTGTGTCAAGTTTCCCTGGCACCCAGTTATGCAGATTGAAGTATATAGATTTATATACATAATTTTCAATTTTAGGGACATTTTATTCCATATTAGGTTTTTTCTCCTTAGGTATTTCAATTATATATATATATGTGATCTCCTTTGGCCACCTTATATATTTAATATTTCTTCTTTTTTTTTCTTTTATCATTCATTATGCTCGTTTCTCATTGCTGTACTATATGCCTATTACTGTGTTTTCAATCTGTTCACATTTATGTCTTTTTCAATTTCACCTTCATTTCTATGAGGTTTTAGTTTTTCCCTTTTACTTCTTTGCTGAGTTCTGCAATGCATGTTTCATCTCCTCTTTCTTTCACCATTTTCTAAGTTATTTTATTTCTGCTTTGCTGTCTTTTCCTATAAATATTGCTTTGTATTCTCACTTTTCATCTGCTCCATGAAACTTTTTTGTGATCAGTGTCCTAACCTTGATTTAATAAAAATACATTGTTCTTCTTACATCTTTGTACAGCTGCTGTAATAGCTTCCTTTGGAAATCACTTTATTGACTTAGTTTGGTTCTCATAGGAGGTGAGTGATCAGGCTAGCCGTCCAGGAAGGTTGGTTGCACAGGCAAAGTCTCTCATCTTTCTATTTCTTGCAAAGGTAGAATCTTAAATTGCCCATGAGATTCCTTGGGCAGCCTCTTCCCTCTTACCCTTTCTGTTTTTATGATTGGTAGTAGCTCAAGAAGTCCCTGCTGCCACCTGACTCATCTCCTGTTCCTATATTGGTTGTTACAAATGAGGGGAATCTGGACTTCAGAGGGATGGTTGCTCCTCATCTTCAGGAAGTGTTTTTCTTGCCTTATCAGATCTCTTGCCGCCAGCTGCCCTTAGGTCTGGGCAATAGGGCCCTGCCCTGACCCACATCATAGACACTGAAACACAAAGATAATTTTTTTTCTTTAAAGTTTTGCACGAAAAGGTTTTGAAAGATTAGTAACAGGATAGGTGAACAGAGAGAGGTATGTAGGGATGACCTATGCTCTCCAGGCCAGAGGATGCTGTTTAGACTTGGGATGATCAAGTTAAAACAAATACAACAGCTCTTTCTTCTTCAGGGCAGTGGCTAGAAGGTGGGAAGTAGAGCCGGGAAGGAAAAATTACAGTAACTCCCTGGGAAGGGGAGAGGCTGTTTTTGATTAAAGTTAGCCACCTCGAAGTACCTGATACAAGTAATTAGGCAGACCTGGTTCCCCAGAAAACTTTGCTGCTTTTCAGGAGGCATGGGTACCTCCTGGAAATACTGTCAGAAAAGTGTGGCTGAGGGTGTGGAGCCCCATCTCAGACTGCAACATCCTGCCCTAGCCCAGGCAGCAGGGTGAGCCTCGGAGGAAAACACAGTAGGGTCTCTTTTAATGTCCGGGTTTTAAAGGTAAATGCCTGGAAAGGAACAGGCGATGGGTCTCTGAGTAGGGATGAGGGTTTAGCTGAGTTTGATATTTAACTTCTAAATGTTCTGGTATGTCAGTTTTATTTTGCCTTTAGTTCGTGCCTCTGTTAGTAGGCAGGACTGGACACTGGTTTCCCGACTAAGTAAAGTTCTAAGCCTTAATTGTATTAGCTCCTCTCCATGTTCACAAACAATGTAGGAGCTCCCTTTTGTGGTAAATTGTCGAATCACATGCTTTTAAATTAGTGTTGAAAGTGTTTTGTCAGAAACATTTTTATGTTCCATTAGAAGTTGAAATTCTACGTTCAAATAGTTTCTTCAACTAATACCATATAATTCACAAGTAAATCTAGCTATTTTGTAAAGCTATTTATAACACATGCAATTTAATAAATTATTTAATATTACTTATGATAATGGTCTCCTTCTAGTCTCCATGGCATCCATCTCTGTAATGTACCCTCTAGCAGTTCTTTCTTTTCTTTTTTTCTCAGGAAAGGTTAATTCCATAACATTTTAAATATATTTAAGTATTTGTATTTTGCCTTTACGTTTAAATGACTGAGCAAGAAATTCGTGTCACATTATCTTTCACTGATTACTTTTTGTCATTCCTTTACTGTCTTTATGGGATTAAAGTTGCTGTAGAGAAGTCTTATGCCAGCTAAGTGTTTTTCATTTCCCTCTGCATAATGTGACTATCTTTTTCCTAACTGTTCAAAGAAGTCTTTACTCATCTTTAAAAATCAGTAACTTTACAAGGGGATGTCTTGTTGCTGAAAGTCCTGTAACAAATTTTCCTAAAATGCTCTATGCCCTTTTAAATTATAGTCTTCATTTACTCAGGAAAATTTCCTAAGTTTTACTTTTAAATAAATATATATATTTTGTATATATATATTTTTCCTATTCTGATCGATTACTTCTATGTTTGATTTCCTTTGTCTGAATCTCATTTTTATACTTACTTTCTCTCTAATCTTTTAAGTCTCAGTTTTTATTTATTTAATTTTGTTCACATTTCTCAAGCCTATTCTGTCTGTCCTTGTAATTCTAACAGTCTCTAGTCTCTCTCTTGTCCATTCCAGTGTGACTTTTATTGCTATGGTAGTTTTCATTATTTCTTGTCTTTCCTGAGTTCTTTCAGCTTGTTTTTTTCCTTCTCTAATCTCACCACATTTTTGAGTTAATTAAATCCCTGTTTTCAGCCTTTGATTTTAAGAAACAATTGTTTTAATTACTTTTTTAAAAGTATGGCAACATGGTACTTTTAAGTCTACACCACGGTGACATTTTTCTGGAGACTATTCTGCCATGCCATTTGCTTTTCCTTTTTGGTTGTTCACCTTTGAATAAGGTGAATTACTTTTTGGACGGCATTTTATAAGATATTTGTGTTAGTTTTCTATTGCTACATAACATAGCATGCAGACTTAACAACTTGAAACAGCACAAAATTTTATTTTACCAAATTCATGGGTCAAGAGTGCAGCTCAGCTCAGCTGGATTCTCTGCTGAATCTCAAACTCAAGATGTTAACTGACTACATCTTCATTTTGAGTCTCTAGAGAAGAATCCTTTTCCAAGCTCATTAAAACTGTTGGAGGTAATAGTTTTTCGGAATTGTTGAACTAAGATCCCCATTTCCTTGACGTTTGTCATTAGCGGCTGCTCTTAGTTTCTAGAAGCTCCTCCACATTCTTTGGCTTATGGTCCTTTCCATCTGCAAAGCCAGCGATGGCTCAGAGAATTTTCTTTTGCTTCAGATTTTTCTGACTTTTGCTGCTGCTGCAAGTTAGAGAAAAACCTCTGCTTTTAAACGGGTGCATGTGATTAGATTGAGCACAACCAGATAATCTTCCTGACTAGTTCAAAGTCAGCTGAGTAGTAACCTTAAATTACTTTGTGGAATCTCTTTTTGCCACTGTAACATAATCAGAGGTGTGATATTGTCATATTCTCAGTTCCAGGAATTATGATGGGGAATTATGGGGGATCATCTTGGAGTTTGGCAAAACATAATATACATGCAGGATAGGGACTTAGAACCCTGTTCTGGACAAGTAGGGATTCTCACTGGTTAAGATGGATGTTCCTCGTGAGTGGGTTATTTAGTTTTTACTTCTTTCCCATATGCAAACGTTGCTGTTCACTTTTAGAAGCTTTTTCTGGCACCTTGCCTCTATGATGGACTGTTCCTTGTTCTGCCCCACTTCACTGGCTACTCTGTGATGCTAGGCAGATAATCTTCATATAGGATGTTCACATTTATTTCTAAGCAGATTTAGTTTATTTTTTCTATTATATGTTGTTTTTTTTCCTTCACTCACATCATGTAACTGAGCTCCATATTTTATTCAGATTCCCCTAGCTTTTATCTGATGTCCTTTTCCTGTTCCAGGATCTGATCCAGGATACCATATTCCATTTAGTTGTCATGTTGCTTGGTTTCTCTTGGCTGTGGTATCTTAGATTTTTCCTTTTCTTTTTCTTCTTTGATGACCTTGGAAGTTTTTAGGAGTACTGGTCAGATGTTTTGTAGAATGTTCCTTAACTGGGATTTGTCTGGTGTTTTTCCGATGATTAGACTGGGGTTATGGGTTTTCTGGGGGAGGACCACACAGGCAAAATGCCATTTTCATCACATTATATCAAGGGTATATGCTATCAATATTGCTTATCACTCTTTATGATGACCTTGATCACCTGGCTGAGGTAGTGTTTTCAGGTTAATCCACTGTGAAGTCCTCTTTTTATTGTCACTTTCCATACTATTTGAAGGAAAGTCCCTGTGTGTACCCACATTTTAGAGGTGGGGTGTTACGCTCCATCTCTTTGAGGGTGGCATATCTACATAAATTACTACAAAGTCTTCTATACCAGAGATTTGTCTCTTTCTCTCACATTTATTTGTTTATTCAATCAATTATTTTTCATTGTGATTGGATAGATATATTTTTTATACTTCGGTTTATAATCCAATGCTACTTTATTTTGTTACTCAAATTACCCCAGCCTTGGCTACCAGAGTCCTTTCAGTTGGCTACTGTGTGCCTTTGACATACCTCTGTAGTTGTGGAGTTTTCGTTTATTTTGAGCACTTCCTTACTATCTGGCACTACGAGATGATCCAGGCTCAGTCTGGATATTTCCTGCTCCAGTCCTGGAACCAACCATTTCTCCAAGAGGATCTTTAAGTAGAGAATGAGAAATAACTTTATCATCTAGAATGTAGTAATTATGTACAGTTCCTTTTGCCTGCAGTCTTGCAGGTTTTGCTCGTTTCCAAAGTTACTTAGATCAGCACAGTTACCCCCACTCTCTTAAGTGAGGTTGCTTCATATGTTTCTATTACAGTTAGATCTTTTTATCATGTTCTGCATTTCATCTTGGAACTTTTTGACTTAAGTGATTTTTAAAAATTCGTATACATTAAATTTCACTCTTTGTACTGTAAAGTTTAATGGATTTGGACAAATGCACAGTGTTATGTATCCACAATTAAACCATCATACAGAACAGTTTCACCACCCTAAGAAAAATCTCCTGCGTTTCATTTATTTAACCCTCCTCCTCTCTGCCTGAACCCCTAGCAACCACTGATCTTTTTACCATTATCACAGTTGTACCTTTCCAGATTGTCATATACTTGGAATCATAAAGTATATATTCATTTCAGACTGGATCCTTTTACTTAGCAATATGCATTTAAGATTCATTTATGGCTTTCTGTGTCTTGATATGTCATTTCTTTTCATCAGTGTTATGCAAAGCAGAGAAGAAAATTATTTAGAAAAATACAGAGAGTAATGTGTTGGATACAGTAGTTTTCATAAGTAGATCTTAGGTCTTGTTTATTTGGGAAAAATGATAAGATGTTAACTGTTACAGAGCCTTTCATGCAATACTGTAAAATTGATTAGTGCCAGGCTGAGGTATTGATACCCTCAAAGCTTAGACAGCTAAAGTAATTACAAGAGACTTGTGCTAGAGAGGGATTGCAAAAATCAATGACACAAAACTGAGCACCCAAAAATAAACCTGCAAATAAGAAATGTAATAAAAACTGTACTCTTTGAGTAATCTAAAGGAATGGTGCATCCCTGTCTCTTCCCACTAAAATATATTACATACAAATTAAAAATAAAGTAATAGAAATGCTAGGATAAAATCATTGCTAATTTATATGTAATTTTGGGGAAGAGAAGGCTTTTATAAGCCAAATATCAAACTCAGAACATACAAAGTAAATTTAAAAAGTTAGGTCACAGAAAAATATGAAGAGACCAGTAAACATATAGAAAAATGCTTAATTTTATTGATAAATTTTTAAATAAAATTTAAAAATTGCATTTATGTGGGGGTTTTTTGGTAACCAAAGAGCTTGGTACTTATTTAAGTTTTATTATATAAAATATTGCTGCATCGCTGCTGGGATTTCATATCTGTATAACTTTTGATAAAGCAATTTGGTACTATCAAAATATAAATATTTATACACTTTAACATAGCAGTTCCACTTTTTGAAGCCTGTCCTAGAACTAGCCTTGTTATAAATATACCAAGATAAATTTTAAAAATATTTATCACAATTTTGTTTGTAAATATGTGTATAATATAATAATACTCATGGTATATGCTATACTATTAGTTATTAAATATAAGTTTTAGGCTAGGTAAATAACTCACAGGATATTTATGTTGTGGAATAATATAATAGCACCAACAAAGAAATTTAAATACAGCTTTAAGTTCCAACATCAAAGATGTCCAGGACATAAGTGAAAACTAGAAGTTGTTGAATATAAGAATAGTATGTTTAGTATGATCACACTTGTGTAAAAAAAAGTAAATGGATATAAAACATGTGAATGTGTGAGAAGCATGTCTGAAAAATGATAAAAGGAGCTATTCACAGGGGTTATTACCTTCATCTAAGTTACATGAGAGAGCATAAAGTGGATGCAGAGTTTTGTTTTTCTCATGTATTCTTCTCTGTTATTTAAATTTTATTTTTAAAAGCATGGTGCAACCTCATGGATTATTTCCTCTGGGAAAAACAACAAACACCAAAACCTCATAGAATACTCATATTAATCAGATGTCTACCAAATTACTACAAAAAGATATTTACCTATTATAAAAAAAGAAATAGGAATAAATGATAACCCAAGAAATACGTGTATGTTCACTTGTGCAATGTATCAAATAATGAGATTGTTAGTCTCATCTACTGCCTCCAGGAGGTTGAATTGAATATTGCAATTCGAATGTCTGACATGGCCAAGTAGGTAAACAAATAATGCAGACCTAGCCCAGTTATAAATACAAATCATCTGTCAAAATATCCATCAACCTCTTATAACATGAATATATGCAATATTATAAGGTATAGTTTGAATTAGAAATGTTAAAAAGTACATTTTTGTGCATAAAATTTGCATCTGGATATTTGATGGCCATGAACCAGTTAAAGAATCTTTAGATTGGTGCTTTGGGCGCCTTAATTATTTCACCAATGAGGAAATAATAAGTCTTGCTCTGATGTTAAGGAAATGAAAATAGAATTAGCTGATGAGGGTATTGTTAAAATGCAAATTCCTGGATACTACACCAGATTCAAAGGGCTGGGAATATATTTTTATAAAGCATATTTTGTTCATTAACATTATCAGATGAGTTTAGGAAACAGGGATTTACTATAATACGCAGGGTTTGAATGTGATTTTTACAATTTTAATCAAGTTTTAAAGAAAAGCATTTTTCCTTTGATAATATTCAAAAGAATATCCTATGTTGCTCTAAAAATTAAGTTAATAAAATAGTTCGAACTATAAAAAAGAACTAGATATAACTTCCAAATATTACTGCTTTGTGGTAAATATTGAGAATTACTGTTTTGGCCAAAGTATCTTAGTATACAAGATGTTGATTGTAAATTCAGTATGGTGGTCATATTGTATTTATGACTTGGAAAAATAAAGGCTATTTTTTTCCCCTTTAATCTGAAAACTGTCATTTCTTGGCACTACTTGCTTCAATTGTGTTTACATTAATTTACCTGAAAACTTGTTAATTTTGATTCTTAAAGTATTGTTTCTCAGTGTCATTCTACATTTTCTAGATTTTAACATGATAATATTTCATAAATTTCCTTTAGTAACATGTATTTTAAAATAGTTAAATATAATCAAAGTGAAGTGATTGGAGGAAATAAGGTTATGTTAGGCAAGTATAATTTGTAAAGATAAGTGTTTCAAAATTATTACTACATTTCTGCATATACACAATTTCATTTTTTTCCCCCTGAAGATACTTGCTTAACAACAAGGAATACAACCAGTTGTACCTCTTCAAGTTCTTCACTTTCTAACTACTTATACATCTTCATCTTGGGACAACTATTGCTGGGAACAGGAGGAACTCCTCTCTATACCCTGGGAACAGCCTTTATTGATGATTCTGTGCCTACACACAAATCTTCTCTCTATATAGGTAAGTTTGCTCTGTAATATAAATATCTCAGTATCATTTCTTCTTATTGCCTATCTAATTTATAAGAAAAACATAATACATGCTTATTAAAAAAAGTTAGTCATAATTTCATGGGTGTTTCCATGAGATAAATGCAATATTACTTTTTTTTGTTTAATTATTTACTGACATATCATGTCCTTCAGTTGAATTCAGTTGTGAGTTTTGTTGACATCCTGCTCTATTTCCTGCTGTATTGCCATTCAAGCAGTAGATGTCTAGATTGCTTTAATTCCAGGCTAATTTACACAGGGTGTGGAGATTGAATTCTGCCATTCTATGTGATCTATATCCTACTTACTAGTGTCAACAAAAGAAACCACAAGGTGATACTCAGAAACTCTGTGGAGTTTTTCCATTTCAGATTAACCCTTTTGATATATGACTCATTTTTTTTTCCTTTTTGATCTAATTTTTGGTAGCATAAATTCCTCTTAATTTCCTTCCCTCATGTCCTAAAAGTTAGAGCTAACTAGACTATACATGACCCTAGAGCCAATTAATGTGTTTTTTATTTGTGTATGGGTTTTCACTTTATCAATTTATTATTCTAATGTAGGGGACTGTCTTAGCCCATTCCAACCACTGTAACAGAATACCATAGACTGGTTGGCTTATAAACAACAGAAATTTATTTCCTACAGTCCTGGAGGTTAGGAAATCCAAGATCAGGGTGCCCACAGATTCAGAGTCTGTTGAGGGCTTAATATGAATAAATTAGAAGGCTTTATATATGGTGAATTTTTAAATATCTGAGAGAAACAAAGTCAGCTTAATTCTGTAAAAATGTGAGATTCACTAAGAGCAGGTGTTTAATCGCTTACTTTTAAGAAACAGACTAATGACCAGATCCCAGTTTTTATCAGCTGCTGTAGTGCAAAATGAAGAATGCTTTTGGAGTGTGTTCAGAGTGTAAAAGGCTTATTATTCCGCATTGTTTTCTTTCATAAGAATTGTAAACAATAATTATTATCACTGCCTGTAAAGGATAATAGTAGATGTACCATCCCTGCTGTCAGTTAACATAATGTAACTTTCCATGGATTTATAATTATTGGATTTATTGCAATTATTATTACAGTGTAGCAATTTTTACATTAGATTATATATTTTAAGCTTCTGGACTCTATAAGTGATTCCATTCAAATGGTATTTTTTAATGAAAATATGTATAATTTTCATGTAATTTGAATCATTTCAATTTTTGTGCAGCAAAATATTTGTCTTTCTTTAATATGTTGTTAGACATTCAACACAAAGTTGTACAGATGACCATTTTCCATGTCTTTGTTCTTATTCTAGGAATTGGCTATTCTATGTCAGTATTAGGCCCTGCTATTGGCTATGTGTTGGGAGGACAGCTGTTAACCATGTACATTGATGTTGGTTTGGGACAAAGGCAAGGCAATATCTCTTTTTATTTTACTTCAGTTTATTTCATTTTAATAATATTAACATCATAGACAGAACATTTTTATCATATTTCCTCAATATAGCAGGAGGGAATTTACAAGAAACAGAACTGAATACAAACAATTTTTACATAGTATTTTGGTTGTATTACTTCATGAGTTTTTATCACATCATCTCTTAGTATAATGTATTTATTCATAAATAAGGATGTTTAATAGTTACCTGGTAAATTTTTTTAAAATACTCATATAAGACCCCATACAGTGTTCAAAAAGAAAAATTTAATTAAAACTAGTTAATGCTTTTAGTCGATTTAGCTGGAGGTAGTAGGTAGCTTGAAGAGTCTCAAGAGTCTATGATTCTCAGACTAAGTTCTATAGTAGCTCTGATAATGTCATAGAGATCACAACTGTGCAGTTTTAATGACCGTGACAATGAAGGATAGTAATAGGTAATGTTTGTTTATCCCATACTATGTTCTAGACAACATAGGTTTTTGTGTGTATGTGTGTGTGTTTTATCTTATCTTACATGCTATTTTTATTTAATCCTCTTGATAATTCTATAAGGTAGTTGATACAGCTTGGTAGGTGGCCAAGGCATGAGTAAAAGTAGTTATTTTTAACTCCAAAATCCCCCTCTTAACTACTGAATTATCTTTTCCTTTTCCTGATTAGAGAAGTTGGTGACCTTTGGTAAGGCCATATTTTCTCCTTGTACCACTGGGAATCATAACTACACAATCCTTGTATAGTAATTATACAGTCTTTGCATGACTGTGAGCAATGACTGTGTGGTCATGGGTATTTGATTTGTCCTTTGTACTGTTAGTCCAGGATTAATAGGTTCATCTTTTAGAGACTATAAAAAAGGTATGTAGGGGAAGCACTTGAAGCTGATAGCTGGATTTTTAAGAAAAGACGTTTTAATTTCAGTGGAGAATTACTTGTAGGAGTGACATGTTTTGGGGAAGAGCATTTGCTATAAAAATATGAAAACCATTATAAAAAATTAATAAGTTATTTTAAGAATTTTACATTTAAATGAATGCTATATAATTGAAGTACAGCGTATGGGCTTTTAACATAAATCAATGATTTGCTGTGAGATATATTTAATATAGTAGAGAAGAAAAACCTAGCCAAAGTTAGATAAAGAATGTTAAGAAATTCTACATATGCTTTCAAATATTCAACATACTTACATTTACTATTAAATATTTTAAATTTCTATGTCATATTTGCCATTTTGAAATATTTTGCAAACCATTATTTTTGTAGCTCTCACTTATGCCTGCTATCTGTTGTCTGATTCATCATAATGGCTCTACTTAAAATTTTGGGTATTATAAAAATATCTTCTGTATATGCCTTTGAGTTACAAAGTATATAATTATCATATAATTAACGCAATTGAGTTTTAATTAACAAGATAGAGTTGACTTTGACTTTTCATTTTCCTGTCATATAGCACTGGTATCACTGAGGATGATCCACGATGGCTGGGGGCATGGTGGATTGGATTTCTTCTGGCTTGGCTCTTTGCTTGGTCTTTGATAATACCTTTTTCTTGCTTTCCAAAACATTTACCAGGTAAATATGTTTTGTTTAAAGCCAGGGAGTTGTATTCCAATTCTAGGCCAAATATTACTTTCTCTATGATTGATAAGAAACCTAGAAAATCATTGTTTTATAGAATCTCACTTGTCTGCCTATGCAAACTTTTTGAATATCTGTCTTTATTTTAGGAAATATTGTAGCAATCTTAATATTTATGGTTTTCTTTTATTTTCAATTAATAATCAATAAAACTGTACATATCCACCTCTTTACAATATACTTACTAAATTTGTTTCTTATGTGTTATCTGGAATTCTGCTTTATTTATATATGTAAGATATAATATATTTTAAACTATGAGTTGGCAATTATTTGTTGCTGAAAATACAAATACTTTTTCCCCCCATTTTCACCAAAGTCATGCTGTAACATACTCATTTTTCACTATATTTCAGTGCTAGTCAGTCTGTCCAAAAAAGAAAAGATTAATAGAAAAGAATATCCATTTCTTTCTTTGTGAAATTTTGTTTCTTTATAATTATTTAGTTCAAATATATATCTACAGAAGTATTCTTCACTAGGCTCAAGATATTTAGTTGTTTCTATTATAAGAAACAGGATAGATGATTAATTTTTGGAAATGGGCAAAATAAATGTTGGAAGAGTAGAAGTAGGTGGGCACATTGATTTCTTTCTACCCTGGGCCATCCAACTTATGACTCCATATATTGACTATTTTCTTATATTTATTCACAATACCATTATTAAAAATCAAAGGGATCTGGCGATAGATGATAAGTATTATTTCATCTGCAAGTATGTTAGAATTAAAGGAAAAAAGCCTCAAACATACTCTGTTTAATGTATAAAGGATGAGAAAGAGAACCATATGAAAGGAGGAAAAAAGTTTAAGAGACTTTAAAGAGAATAAATGTGTGATTGGAGCAAAACTGTCTCATCTTAATTTTTAGACTAGTTGGAACTTCCTTAGCTAATGGCAATAATATTAGCTCTTAGGACCACCAGATTATAGACATAGATATTTGTACAATTTTGTTGACAAAGAGAAGAACTAGCTTCTTATATTATAGAATTTATATACTTGTAGAAGTGTGTGACAATTGAAAAGCAAGCATTTTAAAAAGTGAAGAATGAAATGAAAGGGCAAGTACATTTACTATCTTTTTAGGTACAGCAGAAATTCAAGATGGAAAAATTTCCCAGACTCATCAGAGTAATGGTTCCTTGCAATACATAGATGCGAATTTTGGAAAAAGTTTTAAAGATTTTCCAGCTGCTCTAAAGGTAAAATAACATTGTTCATAACCCACCCACCCCCCTCCCTCCCCACCCCCAACATGCGTATATAGAAATATGTATATATTACATGTATACATGAACACATATATATACACATGCAAATATTTCCATAATGCATTCTTATTTGCTAATTTACTATTATTCTAGCTCTCGTAAACAACTCTTCAGATTTAATTTTATTCTGCTTTAACTAAATGAAAGCTATGCCAAAGAAGAATGGTTGAAAGAACATGAGTTATCTTATTGGCAGTATCATTTTCGGTGCTTCTTCCTTAGCATTATAGCCCATTATTCCATGCCATTTTCCTTATGTAATAGATAAGTCAGTTATCGCTGAATTGCAAATATATATTTGAGAATGCCAAACCAATATTTTTTCCTTGTGAAAGAAGTAACGATTAGTGGTTACTTGGTTTGAATTTGAGGTTGTGGAAACAAAAGTGTTCTGTTCTGTTGAACTCAGCAAAGTGTTCTTTCTATTTAGCATCAGAGTTTTGTACCTAAAGGAGTTTATAATTTTACCTTATGTTCTAGATTTGAAATTATTTACTTTTCATTAATTTTTTTTCTCCTAAATGAAAACCTTGCAATGTTTTTACTCCATTCCATCTCACCTTTCAACATTTTATCCTCCTCTCCCATAGGCACATTTTTGTGTTTTGTGTTTTATTTTATTTATACTATTTATATGTTTATACTATTATAATAGTTCTGTTCTATTTCATATATTTCTATTTAATTTATTTTAAAAATTCTTATTTGTGTTGCTATCAAGAGCCATCATTTGCCACTGCTTTTTTTTATCCTTATGTTCTCACGCTTCAAGATCTCAATTCTGATTCATGTTTCTATGGATACAGCATTTTATCGCTGGTTTTCCTCAGATAAGATATCATCGAAGAACCCTTGAATAGTAGAATATTTCTGACGGAACTTCAGGATACTCCTTTAATCCCAGTAGTCTGTGGATGTTGTTTTGCACTCTTCTAATTAAATGTGTTGCACTTGAGAAGTTCCTTGTTAATGTGATTCTTACTTATTCTTCCATCTGCAAATTTGTAAATTTTTTCATTTATCTTTGTTTGATTTGGGGAAATTTACTAGGTCATGCCTAGGTATATGTCTTTTTTCATTAATTACTGCTAGGAATCCATTATCTCTTTTAATCTGAAGACTTAAATATTTTGTACTATTATTTTAAAAAATTATTTCATGTCTTAATTCAAGTATTTTTTCTTCTTTTGTTACTCTTATTCTGTTAGAATATTTGGCTATGACTTCTAAATTTCTTATCTTGCTCCTTTGTGACTCTGTGTGTGTGTGTGTCTTACTTGGTTTTATGAAGTTTTTTGTTTTACATTTAATATTCCACAACTATACTTTGGTTTTCACTTTATGGTTAAGTATATTAAAATAACCTCTGTACCCCCCCGATAGATTAATAAGATTCTCAGATTCCAGCAACATAGACACCTATTTAAAATTGCTTAACTCTGTGCCTGTCTAAGGTTCTTAACTACTGTATCCTTTACTCATGGAACAGTACTACAAGTTTGATACTTAAACACCATTCTCATCTGTGCTCACAGTCAAGTTCTTCATTTACTAGACATTGGAGTTCAGAACATAGTAAAAAAAAAAAAAAATCAAATAAGGGGTAGATTTATTGTATGGAGATTTATAGTAGGACTGGGAAAGGGAGGCTTTCCAAGTGGGATTTTACCTCCCTTCCCTGGTCTCACATATGATACAGGTATAGTTATCCCACTGATGAATCACCTGTCAATTCCCTAGGTGCTCCACAGATAAATTTTCTCAACATTGTATATATAAGCTATTAACAATCCATATTCAGAAAAAGCTGAAATCTTACAGATAATTATGTTGTGTTTATTAAAAGTTTACCATTTCATTATGCTACCACTCTAATGCTGCATTTTGCAGTATTATCATAGTTATTCATTTGGTGAACTGTATTTTTTCTTTAGAATTTGATGAGGAATACTGTCTTTATGTGTTTAGTTATATCAACATCTTCAGAAGCCTTAGTTACTACTGGATTTGCTACATTTTTACCTAAATTTATAGAAAATCAATTTGGATTGTCGTCCAGTTTTGCAGCTACCCTTGGAGGTAAAATATTTTCTTGGTTCTTACTTAATCTGGTAATTTTATTGTACAACATTGAATGTTTATTTGAATAGCTTACAATTTTGGATAGTCCACTTCTTGAAATAGAAACTTTATACTGATTTTGATTACGTTTCTGATTTTCTGACATTAAACCATCTATTGTATAACCTTAGGAGATATAGCTAAAGAGAATATATTAATCTTACTATTCAAAACATTAATTTTATTAATCTCTTACTTAATATAACTAAGTCATTTGTACGTTTCTAAAACACAAGTGCTTTTATATGTTAAAACCAATTTGGTGCTTGTTTTTGTTGTTTTTCAATTGTTGGTATGATTTATTGAGTGTATTTGTATATTTTCTCACTGTCTATGTCTTCTTTCTCATTAGGGGCTGTTTTAATTCCTGGAGCTGCCTTTGGTCAGATTTTAGGTGGTATTCTTGTGTCGAAATTCAAAATGACATGTAAAAACACAATGAAGTTTGCTTGGCTCACATCTTTAATCGCACTTGTGCTGAGTTTTGTATTTATTTATGCCAGTTGTGAAAACGAGCCATTTGCTGGTGTATCTGAATCATATAATGGGTAAATATATTTTAATGCTTTTTGATATTAATATCAGAATAATAAACTGTGTGTATTTCCAAATGTATGATACAATGAAGATTTTTTTTTTTTTAATTGGAGGGCTTTTTCCTATGTAAGAATATGTAGTTTGTTGTTGTTTTTAGTTTAAGTAGTGACATCTTCTTAAAAGTTGGGTATGTATTCAGATAGCAGTTAAGGAGCAACTAACTGTTCAGTATTGAGTACTATGCTCAGAGATACAAAGATTAATAATAGCAGAATCTTTGCCCTGAAGGGATTCACATCTTGGGAAGAATTTCACATC
This sequence comes from Pteropus alecto, assembly GCF_000325575.1. NCBI lineage: Eukaryota > Metazoa > Chordata > Mammalia > Chiroptera > Pteropodidae > Pteropus > Pteropus alecto. The sequence goes on along the minus strand of NW_006436298.1, from coordinate 29,302,146 downwards.
ATATGTTCCTATTGATTTAAATTTTTTAAAATGGACATGACTTCTCATGGTGAAGTTCTCATATTAAGAGGCTTGAAAATGGGCTAGGAGAGAAATTAAAATGAAGTCAGTCCTAGGTGATACAAATTGTTTTATCTGCTTTAGAAGTTCATGTTTACTGTATAGAAGTAAATGACTTCTGACCTGTAAATACATTTCTACCTATAACTGGTTCGACTGTTTTTTGTTTTGCTTTGAAATTCTAAGCTCTGAGTAGGGGGTAAGGCAGAGGGCATTGCACGACTGTGTATTTTATAGCCCACAGTGCCACTGTAATTGTTTACTTACATGTGTTTGAGGCTGTTGATGGAGATGGTACTCCAGGCCAAGGACTCCATAATTTTGTATAATATGACATTCGGATAACCTAAATTAAATAAATTTTGGAAAAGTTTGCCAATAACAGTTATTATGATTTGTAGTTACTGTTCATGTCTGTCATTCTTTTACATTAATGAGATGCTAAGCATTCTAAAGCAGTGCTCCATTACATTTATTCAACATTTGTTGACTGCTTCGCCTGGCAGAACTTTATGGCAAAAATTTATACTCTAAAGAAGTTTACAGTTTAGCAGGAGAGATTGGGAAACAAAGCAGTGAATGAACAATGCATTAGGTAATGAGAGATATACAAAGGGCTATGGAATTCAAATGGAGAGCTTTTCAATTTCCTTTGATTAGATTCAAGAAAAGCTTCATGGCCTAAGGGAAAAATGGAGTTTAGATATCCTTTAAGGATGGAAAGAGTTTTGAGAGATAAAGATTTGAAAAGAGGGAAGTGTAGAGGGAATGTGTTAAGGCCAAAGCATAAATGCTAGAAAGCGAAGTCTAGGTTCAGGGACCAGTTGGAATGGGACTTAGGTCCTGTGTCTGGAAATAGTAGGAAAACATTTGGAAATGTTGAAAGGTAGGTACAAGTAAATTGGGCAGACCTGACTTTCACACATATAAATGTCACCCAAACCTTTCTCAAGAAACCACTTTTTTTAATGTTCCTTTTAGAAGAACAGAAAGTGCTGAATAGTTTAACACTAGTTTACCACCTTAACGAATGATTTAGATGTGAATCCATCTGGTATTTTCTCCCTTAAACAAGAGTTACTCCCAGATAAGCTGTCTTTAGTCTAATCAGAAGGGAAGGGAAGTGAGATGGTGCTAGTTTGAGGTGCATATGGGGGTTGGTCATCAAGACATATCAAGAGCTAGGATATAGAGGTAGTGCTTAATGTACATACGTATTCTTAGCGATGGAAAAAAACCAGTGGATATACACACAAACATATGCACAGTGTGTGTGTGTGTGTGTGTGTAAGTAAATATAGAGATAGACTTTGATGTCACAAAGGAGGTTCAACATTGTCAGATCGTTTTTTTTCCCTGTGGCCCCAAATTCTTAATTTTAGCTCTGTACACTGCATTTTAAAATGTCCAGATCATGCACAGCTTAGTCAAAATAGTCTCATCCAAGAAACATATCTGTATATAAGAAAATATATATGAAAGAACAGACCAAGAAGTTCAAGAAATACCATATTAGTGAGTAGAGAAAGAAGAGGTTGTGAAGATGTAGGGTTGCTAGTGGAGGGGTTGTGAAGATGTAGGGTTGCTACATGGAGTCTTTGCCCTTTGCCCTGCAAGCACTGGTGGGTTAACAAGCTTTCATGGCTGTGAATGGTGAATCGGGATTTTTGATAAGTTCATTTAAAGCTCTATTTAACAGTATATCCAGAAAGCTTAAGATCAATAATACTGATTATTTCAGGGGATATCTTTAATATTCATAATATTTTAAATTAATTCATTATTAAATGTTTAATGGGCAAAACACTAAATTCAATTGAAAAGTGATTGTCTAAGTATATTACTACAAATCTATTAATTACTAAAAATTTTCTATTGTTCTCATATTGCCTTGACACAATCTATGGGATCGTTGGGTCTCTTTTGATAGTGTTTATAATAGTGATTTGTGTCTTACTTTTCACTTAGAATATGAAATACCATAGTAAGTACACACAGTATTTTTTCTCTATTCAACCTATAGATGGACTTTCATTGCTTATCTGAATAACTCCTTAAAGAGGCATATCTATCAAGCTATTGCCATAGGTTTAGGAAATCTTTGCTCATTCTAGAGGAGTAATTATAGAATAGTTTGGATTCATATAAGAAATTAACATTTAAATTCTATTTGTGATAAATGTATTTCTCACATATACATATATGTGTGTTTATACACTCAGGTATATATTTTTAAATATTCAAAATTTTTGAAATTTAAAATATTTTATATATTTAAAAATATGTATATATTAAAGCAATTTAATAAACTTTGTAAACACTGGCTATTATTCTAACAAGTTTCTCTTTTACCTCATGAAGTAAAACTGTATAAAATATATAGGCTAAAGTGACCGAAGCTTGATAAGGAATGTATGCTATATTTCTTTGTTTCTACTGTAGTTTGCATCATACTGTTTTAAACTTTCATATTCTTAGTAATCATTTAGTAATAATATGAGAATTATACATTGGAAAATTTAAATTGAAAAATTATTGTGCAGAGGCTGTTTCTAGAGTTGCAGGAGTAGTTTTTCTTTTGTCCTCTTATTTTTTATCTATGTTGTAAACTAGTTGTTGGCAGAGACTGACTGTAATGTTTGCTTTTGTGAATAGAATCATTCTTGATAAAGAAATCTAGCAACAGCCTGTGGAATAGATTAGAAGCAGAAGAGACTCTAGGCAGAGTGAAGAATTTCTTTAAATTTACTCTGTAATCACCTTTTCCTTCACACTCCCTAATTTGCTTCCAGTTTGTTTTCTATCTTTAAATCTATTTCTTTCATGAACTTCTGTTCTCCCTTACTTTTTAAAATATTGTCATTTTCCAGCATAGCAATTATTATCTTCTAATACTTACATAAATCATTTCATTTACTGTTTTTGACCCCTAGAGCAAAAAGTTAGTTTAATGGTTAATGGGGATTTTTACCCTTCCTCTCGTTTTTTCTTTTCTTCCTTTCTCCTCCCCTCTTCCTTCCTTTCTCAGTCTCTCTCTCTGTGTCTGTCTCTATCTCTATTTCTCTCTCTCTCTCTATCTCTAATCTCTTTATTTCTTTTAGATAATTTCCACCACTTTGGGTCTAGCACATAATTGGAGCTTACTATGTATTCATGAAATGAACGGACTCCAAGACCTCTTTACCCTCTTCTCTCTCTACATGGGTTGATCTTATATTCTGCTGGTTTTAGCTACATGTATATGTGAATGAATATTAAGATATCTAGCCCCAGGCCAGATTTCCTCACCAAATCTGAGACTCTTAATCTTGATATGTATAAAACCATACCCATCATTTCTTTCCTCAAACTAGTTCTTTTTGTCCACCAAAATGCCAAGCTACACACTAGGAGTCACTCTTGACTCTTCCATCCTGTTTCCACCTTTAATCAATCAAACACCAAATCTTACTTATTCTACATTCAAAATATTTCTCAATCTGTTTACTTTAATTAAATGTTCTATTTTACTTCTCCTATACATTATCATAATTTATTGTCTGGGATATTATAATTGGTCTCCCTTCAAATTCATACTCTATATAACTCGTAGGATTATTTCTTTAAAATATGCTTTTGACAGTGTCACTTTCCAGTCTAAAAATACTTTGGTTACCTTTTCAAAATAAGTTAAAGCCCATTGTTTTTCACAAGGTCCTCTAAGCCCTCAGCGATCTGTACCCTGACTCTTCTCTAACTTCATTTCCTACATTCTCTGCTTCAGACATCATTTATATTTCTTCGTATATAAAATGCTATTTATATTTATACTTCTTCGTATATAGAGTGCTATTTCTCACCTTTATGTCTTTGTACCAGCTTTTCTGAAGTACCACTCATCTTCCCCATTTACCCAGCAAACTTTTATTCATCCTTTAAAATTCATCTCAGGCTCCTGTCTAAACTGAATGAATGAATAAATAAGGGTTTGTAGAAGTATCTTTGGCAATGTCTAGAGATATTTTGGTTGTCACAACTCAGGGGATGGTACTGGCATCTAGTGGGAGGAGGCCAGGGATACTGCTCAATATCCAGTAATCCACAGAACCAGCTCCCCAAAAAGTCATTTGCTATCAAATGAGAAATTCTGCTCTGTTTGTTTACTCTGCTTATTTTTCTTATCACTGACAGACATTATATTATATAACTATTGTTTCTACTGCCTTTCTCTTGCACAAAAAGTTAAGCTCTATGTGAAAAGGCAAGCATTTTATTCGTTTTATTTGTTTGGTAATAATGTGTTGAATGACTGAATAAATGACTAAATGACAAGATATAATAATGCTTCTGAACTGTTCATTAAAAGTTATAGGTCATTTGTCCATCTTTCATTTCTTGTTGACAGAACGGGAGACCTGGGGAACTTGACTACTCCTTGTAATGCCAATTGTAACTGTATGCGATCATATTATTATCCTGTCTGTGGAAGAGATGGAGTCCAATATTTTTCTCCCTGCTTTGCAGGTTGTAAAAATTCTGTTTCACAGAGACAGCCAAAGGTAATTTGTGTCAATATGTTCGTATATTTATGAATGGCATTCTTGATCCCTCTGATGGAGTTATGAGTGCCTATTCTTTCCTTCCTGGCCCACCTCCTCCATTCAGCAGCCAGGCATAAAGTTTCAGTCAAGTAAGATGAATAAACTCTAGAGATCTGCTGCACAACATTGTACCTATAATCAACAATTATGTATTGTACACTTAACATTTGTTAAGAGGGTAGATCTCAAATTCAATGTTCTTTCCTTAATTAAAAAACAAGCAAACTGAAAAAGATTCTTCTTTTATACCTCAGGTGCAATTATTGTTGGAAAATCAACTTGGCAGTTATATACATTTTTGTAATATCACTTCTATTATAGTAGTGAAATATTATTTACCCTCTTACATTGTTTTATTTTTTCTCAAATATACTTCATGCTCCTTGAAGTCAGGTAACTTACTAAGTACAGTGTATATATATAATAGAAACATAAATATTTGTTGTCTTTATTTGATGCACCATGGATTCATTTAAAAGTGTCCAAATCGTTAACTTGTTCTCAAATACAAATTTACTTTTAATTCTGGATTAGATATGATTTCTTTTTAATACAGTTAAATTAAGAGAATCCAATTTTATTATACTATATCTACAGTAAAGATTTCAAATTTAAGAACCTGGGGAACAAATTGTTGATGTGAGAACATCCAAACCCACAGAGAATTTTTATAAGAGGTTATTTGAGCCAAACTGATTACATATGCAGGGGAGCAAGATCTCAAATGCTTCAGAAAATAACAGTTTTGCAGCTTCTTTTATGCATTTGAAATTAGGAAGGGAAGATAAGGAAGACTGGATGAGGGCCGGGAAAGCAGAGTGAGGATTGGATTACAGGATAGTTAACAAGATCATGTGCTCTCTTGAGGGTTTTTAAGGAATATTTCAAAGGTGTGTTAACCTAGATGCATAGAAACAATAGACAGAGCTTGCTTAAGGCAAAGATAAACCTTTTACTAATAAGTTATATGCCTAGGGCATAACCTTACCACATGAGGTTACTTTCCATAGAACTCTCCCCCACCCACAAAGTAATATTCACATTACTAATACTATGATACTGTATGATATGTTATCATTAATAGATAATGTGAAAACTAAAAGGACCTGAGGGAAATATATACTATGATTAAGATACCACAATAAACAAGATGACAAAAGCATATCTGTAATATGGACTAGTGAAATGACATTCCTTTTTCTATATAAAGATAAATTTAAGATTGCTGGAAAAGACTTCTACATAGTTAAGTAGATATAGTTATTTGAAACCTATAAAATTACTTTAGATTTCTTCTAATATGGATGTGCATGTTTGTGTGTGTGGATATACACATTTATATATGTTTTGTGCGTGTATATATATACACACACACACACACACACATATCTTTAGTGATTTTGTGTGTAATAAATACATTAAATATTTATCTCAACAGACTAGATTTACTCTTCCTGCTGGGGGTAAACCAGAATGTGAGAAATAATGTATATTTTTTCTTATTACCTAGCTTATAGATTTTAAAATGACCATATAAGAACATTGAAAAATATGTTAGAAAAAATGTCATAGTAGACTTCGATGACGTATGTGCAGTTTTAATACTTAGAATACAGTTAATTAGATCAGTACTATAAAGTGCGTATGAAAGTTAATAAAATACATCGGGAAGATTGTTACGATTCCAAAACCGAAGGTTATCATACCTTCAAACCAGTGGACATCTGGGATTGCTTTAGTTTCAAAACAGGTTGAGAAAATTAGGTATTTGTGTCTGTTATAAGGAGCATGATGCATATTATAGCATCAGAACTGCCTGGAACGTAACTCATCGATTACTCTGAGAGGTAGATAAGTAGGTAGCATTTTCCTGTATATAAAATGTGATCAATAAGTGCTATTGACTAACTCTAATTAGAAGATTATGACAAGGAGTTAAGTTATTCGAAGGGTTTTACTTGAATAATAACATGCATAGATACAAATACTATCCTGCACAAGGAAACCAAAAATAAACACATAAGTAATAGTAAAAATATAATACCCACAACACACTTAAAATGGTATTGGTTATTTTGATATGGTTAATTTGATATTTATATTTTTTACAAATACTATAATTGTCATTTTAAATAGTACATTGTTTTCTAGAGGTTGTTTAGGAAAAGCAAGTTACATTAATTTACAAGTTTTCTATTCATTCTGGCTTTTTTATGTCCATGTAACAACTTTTTTATGTAATGTGGCTTTTTTATTCCATGTAACAACTCAGTTTTTCACAGGATATTTTTATAGAATATTTCAGGTAGGCAGAGTGCATTGATAATAATTTAATAATAAACACCTATGCACATTTGTTCACAGAAATATTGGTTTCGTATTTCACACCAGTGACCTATACTATAAAAACAGATGCTAACAGCTAGCTATATTTAGCCAAATGGATACATTTTTTATGTAAGAGAATAGTAAAGTTTCATCAAGACAGATATTACTGTTCTTAAAAAATTTAAAGGCTACAATACTTTATTATTTAACATATCTGTTTGCTGAGGATAAAATAGTCTGTTTTGGGGATGTCATCCACATATTTGGGTGTCCCAAATTAGTACCAGTGGTCATAGAATACTTTTACCACCCAAAAAAGGTCTCTGGCCTCCAGAACAATAAGAGCACCACTTCCTTTGACTTCTCTGGCTCTGCTCTGACTTTCTTGAGGCCTTAAATATGTAAAGATTTTGGTAAGGATGGAGTTGAGATGTAAAAGGCCCTTAAAAAATAAATATGCCTAACTTTTAAATATGTAATTTTTCATACAAAAGTAATACTTGTGATTTTTTAACATGTTACCTTCTAACATTCTGTATTATTAATTTTTATGTCTACAAATGTGTATATATGTGTATTTATATTAAATAGTTAATATGTTATTTATATATAAAATAGCCTCCTGGGTAATGTAATATCTTCTAGTTTTTGATTGTCATAAATATGTCATCTTAAGAGGGATAAAGTTTGCTTTTGGTAAAGCAATTCAAAAAGTTTAGAAAATTATAGTAAAAAAGCTTAGTTGAAAGCAGCATTTCTCCCCCAAACTCCTGTGACATATTAATTTTACTATAGCACTTATTAAAATTATAGTGTTCTTTTAAACTAGTGTAAATAAAGAGATTGTCACTATGTGTTTTCTTTATATCCTATAATGGAAAAGAAGAAAATTAACAGAAGAAAATTAAAAGAAGAAAACTATTTGAACAATTATGGTCTATTCAGAGCAATCTAGAATGTGCACTATCATGTAATTGTTATCTTTTTGTCAATTTGTTTTACAAATCATGAGTCAATAATAGGTTTCAAGTTGAAGTAATGGACACAAAAGTCAAATACAGATGATTCTACTTTGTAAATATGGCCCCTGTTTTCCCTTGCTTACTTTCTTAGAGTTAATTACTCTTTCTTAGCAGCATTTGTTGTGTATGGATTAAGACTGTGTAAGAGTGCCATGTCTAGAGATCACCTAATTTACAATGATAAAACATGTCTTCAAGATAAGCACTTTTGGTATTTTTATGTCTAATATTCTAGATATATTACAACTGTTCCTGTATTGAAATGAAAACAGAAATACCTACAGCAGCAAGTTTTGGCTTTGAAGCTAAAGCTGGAAAATGTGAAACTCAATGTACAAATCTGCCCATATTTCTTGGCGTTTTCTTTGCTACAATTGTTTTTACCTTTATGGCTGGTACTCCTATAACTGTGTCCATCCTAAGGTATGTATTATATTTTGAAATTTGCCATCCCTAAGGCAACATGTTGAGTGAAAAGAAAATGGAATCAAGGATTCATCTGGGTTTATATTGACCATCGGTTCCAATACCAATTAAGTGCTTACAAGATCATTAGTTCTATGGCATTAGAAAAGCTACTTCATTGAACCCCAGAAGTATGAGGTTTAAATGAACTCATGTATGTGAAAGTATCCTAGCATTGCCCACCTGTTATATGCTTGATGTTAGTTTACTCCTTCATTTATGAGGCTTCAGTTGTAAGCTGGAGATATGTTCATTTGTACTTATATGATGGAAATACAGTGTACTCCATATATATCAGAATCAGAATGACATGCATTCTACCTTATACAGTAGGTGCTGTGATAGTAAACCGTCCTGTGAACAGTGCTAGTAGATAAGAAGCTGGCTGTCACCTGGTTCTTCACAGTGTTTTGTGCTTTTAGTTGCTCTTCCTCTTCCTACACTGCTTTGTAAAAATATTTCCTGTTTGCCCTTCCATAAGCTCATCAGCCTTTACATATTTCTTAACAAACTCTAGCTTTTTTCCTTTTCAGTTTTTGTCCCTTGATACTCACTCACTACATTTTCACATACTTTTTGACAAATGGAAGTTTTAGTGATTCTGTCTAAAAACATTAAATAGTCTGTTAACATTACTCTGTATGGAAATTTGGGTTATTTTAGAGAATAGGGAATATGCTTTTTAAAAATTCTGAATATTATCTAAGTCATCTTTCAACTGCATATTTGTTTCTCAGGACTAGTTGATCTCTTTTATATCTCATCTAACTTGCTGGTGTGCCAATATCATGTAGCATTCATATTTGATAGTAGTTATTTAAGGAATTATTGTTGACTCAAATTGAACTTCAACAATTGTTTTACATTGTTTCATATTTGTACTCTTAGCCCATAGATATGATTTCTCAAAGTTAGTAAGAGAGTAAAAAATTATTTGCTTGAGACTTAAGTCATGTGACATGTGACTTATGCGACAGTCAAAAATAGATCTCGCTAATAAATATCCTTTCTCCTTTACATTTGTTAAAATTCATACATATTCAGTATATTCATTAAAATTTATTTGTATCTTTTTGGTGGTGTTTCTGGTATTTTAGTTCAGATAACACTTTTCTTCTTTCATGATTCCAGAAAGGTTGAACTGTATATAAGCTGTTACAAGTAATTTGTTTCTTTCATGTGAATAACATTTACTTTAATCTAGAAATGCTAACCTGGTATAAAAATGAATTTGTTCAAAAAGTGAATATACTACACAACCATTTTTGGCCTCATGTGTGTTCAATATCTCCAGGTGTGTTAATCAAAGGCAGCGATCTCTAGCATTGGGAACACAGTTTATGATGCTTCGATTATTAGGTATGCCATTGTTTTTACTTCATTGCTAACTTGGTTGTTTTGTTCATTAGTGATAATGATTTGTTCATTTATAGTATACGCCAAGAAAATAATTAATTTAAATGTAGTGGAAAACTACATAATTATACTTAAAGAAAGCTGTTTTCAAGCATTTAAAATATACTATTTGTATATCATTTAAGAAAATAATGACTTTACTTTTCACCTACCTGATTGGTTAGCTATACTTTCTAATTCTGTTGTGAATATAACCTTAAAGAGTATATCCTATTTGTTTGAAATATATGATCATCAACACATTTCTAATGGAGCGCAGTAAAATACACACTTTTTTCTATTATATAAAACCTATTACCAAAATAAATTACGATAATGTCTTATTTATAACTTCTGTAATTCCTTTTCTCCCTGCATTTTTCTCCATTTGGGACATAATTATGTTACATTAGCAATGAAAATTAGTAAAGAATTGATGTAAGAAAGAATTTATACCAGAAAGTTGTATAAGATTCCAGATATAGAAAGGATAAGAAGACAGAAACATTATGTCATACACATAATTATGTGTGTATACTTTTACACATAATATTATGTACATAATACTAAGATCATTTTAAAAACCAAAACCAAAAGCAGGAATATTAGAAATCACCTCAACCAACTTTCTCGTTTTTCAGATGAGTAAATTAAGGCCCTGAGAGAAAAAAGGGATTTTCCTATAATTATGCAATTGCTGGTGAAAATGGGAGTAGGAAAATGGCCTCTTTACTCTCAGTCCAGTGCTCTCTTGACTCGGTCATGCCACAGGTCAGGAAAGAACAGGCTGAAATCTTTGTCTAAGAATTACAACTTCAAATCATGTATTTAATTTGTAACAGTTGGAAGCTCCTTAGCTATGTGAAAGTTTAGTGCCTCCTGCTTGACTTCATGGAGGGGAAAGTGCGTGTATTTGAGACAGCAGTACTCCTAGGCATGTTAGTATTAGTATGTGTGTGTGTACGTACACGTGTGCATTCTCATGCATGGACACACATGTCATCGCATGTCCATATATGTATACGCATGCCCATGTTAGTTTATACATACATGCATACACATATAACACACATATTGTAGTTTAGCAGAGTTATATTGTGCATTGATAATTTATTTTGGTTTTTTAAAGTATAAGAGCTAATTTCAAAGACATTCATTATATTAGAAAAGCAGTGAATTAAAATATTTACTTAACTAAATGTTAATGCAATATATACCAGAGATTTGTATTAAAATAATTTTTTGAATTGATTAGAAATACATAATTATGTGTAATTATTTTAGAATGTTTTCTCTGTGTTTCCTTATATCCCTACTACTTGTACATGAACCAATTGGTTTGCAAAAGGACAGATTAATACCTATTCTTATTTATATAAAATATATGTATAACCATGAATATAAAAATCTATAATTATAAACTGTAATCTTTACCCATGTATATTTCACATATAATTCTTCTAGGCTCAATACCTGGACCAATTATTTTTGGCGTCACAATAGACAGCACATGTATTCTCTGGGATATTAACGAATGTGGAATTAAAGGAGCTTGTTGGATTTATGATAATATCAAGATGGCACATATGCTAGTGGCCATAAGTAAGTAGTGACTTCTTGATAATTTTAGAGTAAATTGGTGATGTATCAGAAGAAAAAGAAATCTTAAATGGTTACTTACTTAGGTTTTAAAATGTTCGAGAAATCTTAGATAAAAATATAATATATATACTTACATAATATGTGATATTCATTGCAATTTTGATCTCATTATTTTGGCACATGTATTAGATAGCTTATTGCTCTTACATGTTTTTAAACCCAGAGTATGCTGTCTGAATTTATAGTGACAGTAATAAAATATCTACCAAAAAAATAAATACATAAATCCAAAAAAACAATGGGAGAGTAAATATTGACTAGATCTGGCAAAATTAATCATCTTACCACTTTTACCTGTTAAAAAAAGCACTTTTCTTCCCCAATGTGTTTTTATGTTTAAAAACTTAATTGGTTGTTTGTATTCTTTGACCAAAAGATATAGGTAATGAATTGTTCTTTTTCCTACTTTGTGATGGACATGAGAATTTTTTTCTCAAAGCACACATACTCTTAAATTTTCCAAAAACATTGTAACAGTAATGCTATATAATTAATCTTTCTATAAATCTAGAAATGCTTAGGTCAATAAGCATTACTGTTTTTCAAGTACATGTTTTTGAGTAAAATATTAATGATTAACACAAAGTAGCTACTGCAAAAACTACATCGTAAAGGCCATTTAGCTTATTTGACTGTAATTTACGTGCTTGTGCTGTGCCAAGGACTAGTTTCTCTTCTTTGGCTGAGCACGAAACAGAGTTTTTTGAAAACAAAAGCTGGTGAAGTGAATCTTAATATTTCATGTTTTAATTAATATTTAAAAGTAAATTTGGTTGAGTATTGTATGTGATATATTTCCATAGAGGCTTTCCCTTAAGAACTCCAAAGCTTAGGGGGTCAAACATGGGGTGACAGAAAGAAATCTAACTATGGGAGGTGAACACACAGCATAAATATATATATATATGTCTTACTGTTAAAGTGTACAGCTGAAACCTTTGGATTTCGTTAACCAATGTCACCATAAAAAAAATTATTAAAAAAACTAAAATAAAATTTAAAATAAATAAATAGAGAAAAGAAAAAAGAAATTGTTTTCACCAAAGCCAGGTGGCAGTGCCACTATTATATAGCCCTATCATTCTGAGTTGGTGGCCCATTGCTTCTGCACTGCTGTCTACCTGCACAGGACTTTCTTCTTGTGATTATTGGGACTATTATGCTGTTATTTTAACATTCACCATTATTATAATTTAACATTTTTTTTATATCCTAAGGAAAAACATCTCCAAAGCTTTTTTATTTTTAGAATTATTTTCTATCATGAACATGAAGATTCTATACCTTTATTTCAGGTTCAAGGATATTATAAGCTGTTTTCCTTTGTCATTGACTTTTGATTGCTTGCAATTAGATATGGTGTTGTGTAAATGAAGTTAGAAATAGAACATGGATTTATTCCATTCTATAAAACATTTATTTTATAAGAATATACATTCATAACCAAGAATAGAATAATTATTGTACATTTTTATTGCTTAGAAAAAAACAAAGGCTAGTTCATTGAAATGTATATAGATTTTTTTTATTGAAGAATATCATCTTTCTCTCTAAAGTTTTAAAAATTTAAAACACTTAAGTGTTTTAAATGCCTACATACTCCTTCTCTTTAAACTAGTAAATTTCTATTTGTGAAAAATTTCTCCATGAGAATTAATTTTTATAATAATTTGTAAGGCCCAGATACATGATTCATTCTTCTTTTTCTATTTAGGTGTTACTTGTAAAATTGTCACCATTTTCTTCAATGGGCTTGCAGTATTTTTGTATAAACCGCCACCATTAGACACAGATGTGTCATTTCAAAATCCGAATGCAGTTGGGACTGCTGTTTCAGTAGAATGTGACCCCCACCAAAGCAGGAAATGAAAGGTGAAATAGAAAAAGAAGAAATCATTTTACAGGTGGAAAATTGGCCTCCATTTGTAAGAATGCACATTGCCATTGCAGCATTATCTACCCAATATGGACAATCATTTTAAAATTGATATTTTATAATTAAGTGTATTTTCTGTATATGTATGGACTCTTATTGATTTTTGTTTAAATGTAAGATATAGACCTGTGCCTTCAAACCCACCAGAAGCCTCTTAAAACATACACACACATATTTCCCATTGTCTAGATACAAAATACCCAACTAATAAACTAAACTAGAAGAAAAAAGCCAATGATTAGTTAACTTTACATTTTAAAAACAAAGTGTTGTTTCCATCCCTCTAACAACTTGTTTTATTTTAATTATCATTTAAGTAGTTGGGGCTTATTTAGAAAATTTATAGTGTAAAATTAAACTAATCAAATTTATGTAATGATTTTCAAAGACTATTATTATTGAAAGCCCACGAATTTAAAACCAGCTAAATAATATTTATTTTTAAAATTACATATACTAATCTGTCCTTTATCACAGAAAGTTACCCAACTATTAAAGTATATAGTGAATTCAGAAATATTATCATTATATACACATATTTTCACTTTAACTCAAGAATTCCAGGAGGTAATTTGTTGTATCGTTGATTTTTAACATTTTCCTCTAATGAATCTGTAATAGTGTTATTCAATTACATGTCTTCTGGAGGAAAGTATCAGCTTCAATAAAGAAAATAACCAATTAGACACAAAAGGTTTCTTTTTTTTTTTTCCTCCAATGGCTTAGGTGCAGTTTATTGTTTTTCTTTGAAAAAATTTCTTAATGAACTATTTATTGATCAATGTTTAGATACTCAGTACTTTAATTTCATTGTAAAAACTGATTACCTAGTACATTACTTATAGCACCTGAAATAGTGCTTTGCTTATAGAAGGTATGTATTATTGTTGTTTGTTTAAAACACACTCTACTCTTTAACTGATCCATTTATTTGAAAGGTAAAGTATTTCATGTGTCTGATAATGTTATAACATTCCATTTATTCAGGTCAGACTTCAGCCAACTTTGTCTACTCAGCATACAGAGGAAATAGATCAGTGAACATCAACAAAAATAACTTATACCTGGTCAGGAATTTTACTGATAAGAAAAGTGTTGATGTTCATACTCATCTGAAATTTTTGTAAAATAAGGTTACCAATTCAATCAGATTTCTAATTAGCTTTCCCTGAAATTAGCTTTCTTATAAGCACTGTGATCAGAATAACAAACTGAGTGTAATGGCCTGAAATCCAGGATCAGAAGCACTAGTAATTCACAGAGTTTAAAAGATTTCATGGTAATCTGTGGCCAAAGATGAGTCAAGAAACTAGTAGCATTTATAAATTGAAATGCAATAAGGAATGAATTAGAGTTAGGCAACCAAGCATACTCTAATACTTTGAGTATTAGAGAATTAGAGGAGCAATGGGGTCAGGAATGAGAGAGAGAGACCTACTTAAACCAAGAACGTATAAACTCCAGTTGTTGAACCCAGCTGGGTAGTCAAAAACTCAAGTATTCGGGAAGCAGGAAATTCATAGCAACCAAAGAGACAGTGCAGGGTAGGCAGGGGAACAAACACGTGATACTTTGATTCAGAATCATTCTCCTCACCCAACAAACACATTTTAAATGCTGCTTCCTTTTGGAGCCAAGGCTAAAGGAGAGTTTAGGTTTTCTGTGTCCTATACGCAGAAATGTGGAATTGAAAATTTTTCTGGATGTGAAATAATGTTAAATCCTGAGGAACTCACTGATAAAGATGTGAAACCAACAGCAAGAGAGGAAACACAATAACTGAAAACATATTCATCTAAGTCCACTTAATTAAGAGAAAAGAAATCACCCCATACATAGAAATAGTTTGATGAACAAGTGACTAAATAGTTGGCATTTATAATGAATTTTAGTTATTAAGGGTTTCATTGTATTCTGTGTACTCAGTTTGATACATTTTTACATTGCTTCTTACTAATGATTAAAGTGAAAATGTTTTTGGCGCTTGAAGGAAGTCAGTCTCTTATTTATAATATATATATTTATAAAGAATACCTCCTTTTATAATATGGCAGGAAAGACACTACTGTAATTTATAAACATTGTTTATACTTTTGGATTCTCCTAGATTATATGGGTTGGTATGCTACTTCTAAAACAAAATTTTTCATAGTATGTATTTTTCACAATTTGTAATGATTTTTAACTTAGCTTGAATCTATAAGTCGACCTATGGTGATTTTTGTACATAATTACATATATGTCTTAAGACTTTTATTTTAACATTTGGATTTCCTTAATGCAAGAAATACAAAAGTAGTAAATCCAAACTCATATATGGAAAGAACTGTATACAATTGATTTAGCTATATAAATTGGAGGAAACTATAAATAAAATTTTAGCTCTATTTTCTTTCAAGATTTTCTTTTGTAAACAATTATGCAAAATGTGTATACATGTCTTTTTTTAAAAAATCAGACTACTGGATTGTTTTGAATGTTTAACCTTATTAAATGGTACAGATTTTAAAATACGATTTATCTGTTTATGAAAACATGCACACGTGGTTGGGAGAGGGAAATCAGTGTATTTTTGAACTTGGTGAATGTAATTTAGTTAATCCGATGATTTCTGGTATCTCAGCAGGTGAATTTAATTCAATATAAAGCACATACATTATGAAATATGTACTAAAATTCTTCACAATAATCTCCATCTATGACAGATGGGTATATAAGATTTATATGAGTAGGATACATGTTTCAAATGGCTGGCTGTAAAATATCTGACCCTGCAAAAGTAATGTGTTTTGGAAAGGTTATATTTAATTCATCTTGAGTTGTCAAAATAGTATAGCATCCTTTAAACAGATCAGATTGGACAGTAATATGAGATGTAATGTCTTTTACCCCTCACTACAACACATTCAGGCTCCTTCAGCATTTTTTGTACCCAAAACAGTAAACACTAACTTACACATTATATGTAAGTGATCAAAAATAAATAAAAGACATATTTTAAAAAACAATCTGTACATTGGATCAAAATATTTTAGTGTTTTAGCTAAAATTAATTTAGCTTCTAAAAATCACCCTCAAGAATTTACATCCTAATTTTAGATTTAGCTTGTCTGACTTTGTTTTTAAACTTTATAATAATTTTATACTTTTAAAAAGTTATAAAAATAGTACGGACAATTCCCCTATAAGCTTTACTCAGTTTCTTCTAATGTTAACATTTTAAATATCCATAGAGCAATAACCTAATCCAGGAAAGTAGCATTGGAGAAATAGTTAATACCGCAAAAGGGCATGCATGGCAGAGCTATTTCCTGCGATGGCAATATTAGTTTTTTTGAATGGTTGAACTCTATATATTAAAATGGTGCATTTTACAATAAGTAAATTATACCCCAATAGAATTGATTCATAAAGAAGAAGTGATAGAAACAATGTTAAAAACAAAACGAAAAATACATTGCTGGGCAAATAAACAACAAAAAACATTGCTGGGTGCTTCCAAGTCAAATGAGAAGCCCCTGAGAGAATCATGGTAATGTTGAGGATGTTTCTAAGAAAGGAGGCTGGTATCTTCCCTAACTGGATGTTTGCTGAGTTCAGTCCCATCAGAATGGAGTATGTACTCTAATATGTTGAGGGAGGAGAGGAACACAGAATTGGGTTCCTGGCTTAACCCTAGTGACACACAAACAGGAAGCCTTGGAGAGGTAGCTCACGACATCTGAAGATGAGAATTTCGCATGCCATGAGACATGTTGGAACACGACTTTGTCAAGCTGTCTGGATGGGACTCTATCCCCAAAAGCGGCCTACTGGACGGTTCCTGGCTGACGATGATTTGACTTAAAATTTTCTGACTTTAAGATGGCATGAAAGCGGTAAACATTCAATAGAATCCATGCTTTGAATTATGATCGTTTCCCAGGCTAGCAAGAAACAGTCCGGTGTTCTCCAGAGGCTGGGCCTCAGAAGCAAGCTGTGGCTCCCCGGGCAGCAGGAAGGTCAGGAGGGTACGCAACCCATACGCTATGGTGTGCTGTGTTGCCTGCGTTTTTTGTTTCTGTTTTTGTTTTAGGTCAGCGCTTCAAACGTTCTTCAGGTCCAGTGTGCTTTCAGCTGTGTGCGTTAAAGGTGAATACCCAAACAACTATTTTTCATTTTCAGTATAGTATACAATAAATTACATGAGACATTCAACACTTTATAAAATAGGCTTTGTGCTAGATGATTTTGCCCAACTACAGGCTAATAGAAATGTGCCAAGCATGCTTAAGGTAGGCTGGTCTAAGCTAAGATGTTGGGTACGTAGGTTAAGTGCTAGAATGTATTTGAAGGTAGCAATGAGTTAAGAATAAGGTCCTTACAGATTGTTTTCATGAGTTTCATCTTTTCGAGTTACTTTACTGTCTTTGTGTCCTCCTTTTACTTGTTCGGAAGAAATAAACAAGATTTGCTTATTTAGTAAATTTTTTCCTCTCTTACCTGTGAAAAAAATCTTCTTTTTGAAAATCATTAGCTAGAGTTTGAGTTGAGTGAGTGGCAACAAAATCACCTGTGGAGCTTTACAATTAACAACGTTCAGGCCCCATCCAGGGCCAATTAGATTCACTAGTTAAACATTTCCTCCGTGATTCTAAAGTGAAATCGGGGTTAGAAAATGTTAAATATAAACTAACACACTGAAGATGAGGTGAAGGTTATGAATCATATTTTGTCAGTGATTTAATTATTTTTCTTATTTCTGATTTTGATCTTTAAGAATAAAAGTTTGGTTTGAAAACAAAGGATAGAAAATGAATAATGTGGTAATTTTAAGGAGTGAGGTACTTTTGAGACGTCTGAAAGTATGAAAATCATGTTCTCCCTGGGATAGAGTAAGGTAAGTTGGCGAAGAAAGTGCTAGAAAGTTGGAAAGCAATGGAGAGAAACTTACCTGATTTTAAAAATTTCCCAAGGCTCTTCCTTTCAGAAATAAAAATTAGCACCATTTGATAATTTTCTTCTTTTCCTGCATTAGTAAGCCACTTCAGTACTAATGGGGGCATAACACTCACTACAGTATATATTATGGAGAGCTCCAAGAGTAGGTTGGGTGCAGGGCATCATGTGCTGATGGTAATGGGAGAAATTCTGACAAGGAAAATGGAGCAGATTTGTCATAACTAAGTGGAGATGCTTAACACACTGATGGACACAAAACAAAGACAGTCTGGCACATGCTCCTCAGCTGTATTCTTGAGATTTTTCAGAGAATATGGAAACAACTGACCCATCTGGCTTTCCAGTGACAGAATACTCTGACTAGTCTCTTTGCTAGTTGTCAGCAAAACAGAAGCTTGCCCCAGAAGAGGAAAAACTAAATCACTGTATCAAATATGGCTAATTTTGTTTTCTCTTCCCCTCTCTTTTCTATGTTTTGTATATGTCCTCCTTTTGTCTTAGATTAAGTCAATCTATTACTGGCTTTCCTTTTATTCGTATAGGTAAATGATGTAATGATAATTACCATATATCTTTGACAGGGAATTTGAAGGTCAGAAAACTATAAGCGGCAAAATGTGTTGAAAACACTTTAAAAACAGATAGCAAAGATCAGGTAATATTAGTGAACATGAGGCTGTTATTGCTTATTGAAAAATATTAGTTATTGCTTATCTATTGAGTATGAGGAAGTGTGCTAGATGTATTATACATTTTATACTCACTGCAATGGTAACAATTATTTCATGTGAGAGACAACTAAAGCCCAAGGAAATTAAGTTTTTAAGGCCAAAAAGCTAGTAAGTGTCAGAGCTGGAATTTGAATCCAGTTTTTTGTGGCTCCAAAGCTTAAGTCCTCCCCCATATACTGAGGATAACTACATAAATTTAAAAAACAAAACAACAGAACAACAAAAAAACACAATTTTTAGTTATGGGGACTATCCAATATCTCTTTAAATGCTAAAAATTATATTTCATGAAATTATAGTTAGTAAGCAAATTTGAGGCACTGGATATAAAAATGTGCTCGTCAAAATTAAGAAAGGTGTTAATTTTAAATCCTTTCATATACTTCCCAGATTTGCAATTCATATTTCTATCAAAAGGTGGCAGTGTTGTTTTTACTACCAAAGTAAAGGTGCTTTGCGTTCTCAACCTTTTCCTTGATGGAGCATTTCTGGCTCTGGTGAAAAATGCATTTACATTTTTTTTATTATCATTGTTCCTAGTCTAGTGATTTTGCCAGAAATCTTTTCTCATTGCAGATAATCGGAAGGATTTTCAGTTAGATGAGAAATTAATAACTAAGGAGAATTGTTTGGCGGATGCAGCTTTCACTGTACTGACTTCTTTTCTCATTTCGAAAAGAAGTAGAATGGGACATATTTCTGATTTCACAGGTTTTCTTTCCAGATACTGGCCAAGAGTGAATTTTTTGATATTCTATATTTTATATTAAATAATATCAAATAGCTCTTTAAATTACCTTTCATAGAAAGATTTTGATCCTTATAAAGCATAGAAAAGAAATACCAAAATAATAAATTTCAAAATTTTGACCAGGTTGTCTTTCCTTTAGTAAGCATGAATTCTTTACATACTAAGATTATTAACATTTTTTACTATCTTATACTTGGATTTCCTGCCATTGATATAAGACTCCCTCAAAAAAGAATTAAAAAAAATAAATAAATCTGAGGCTATAGATAATATGTTCTCATACTTATTATATGCTTTTATTATATACAGTTATATACAATTTATTATATACAATTGTGTTTACAATTCTCAAACTCTTTTGTCTAAGAAATGCATTATATTCTATAGTTTTCTTACAAAACTGCTTCTCTCAACGTTTAATTTTTAAGGCAACTGTCATACGCAGTGCTGTGACTGGAGTTACTCTCCTCAAAAACGTAGCATCTAATTGTTGAACAATTCAAAAAGTCAAAACATTCAGCTTACAGAAACATTTACTGGCCCTTTACTTAATGCCAGGAACTGTTTTTGAGTTCTAAAAATATGGGGCTGGGGTGGAGGACTGAGAGGCACTCTGTATTTATTCTTTAGGGGTTCATGAACTTTTGTAAATTGAACTATGGCTAATCAATTATATTAAAATGTAGTTCAATTTTATCACCATGCTTTTTATGTAGAGGAGTTTGGTGTCAAGCATAGCACTGATAGTATAAGAATATAGCTCCTCCCCTCTCCCGCACTTCCCAAGCTAGAGCTTACAGTCAATAAATCTATACAAAATTTAATGTGGAGTGTTCAAGTTGTTACCAGAACACACAAGAGGTGTGACTTGACAATTCTATTTGGAATTTTTATGCAGGAAAGTGACAGCTGTGTTAGTGGTTTAGAAGATGATGGATTGACATAATGTTACAAAGCGGTGCCTGATCACAAATGACTTGCACAGCTCTGTGCTCACACTGGTTTAGTTAGAGCAATGGAACAGACAGAAACCCCGATTATGCATTCAATCCTAATTTTTCACAGGTGATGCTGCTTTTTACTTCACAGAGGAGAAAGAGAGACATTAAATAGGACTGTTTTCAGCTTCTATTTACATCTCTTTACATCCTGTTTAAAAATTAACTTTTATCTGTTTTTTTATCTCATCTCAGTGGAAAAGAAGCCCTTCCTTTTAAAAGGTAATCTATCCACGCCTAGCTCCTTCATTCCTTCTGAGTCCCTCTGATCTTTCTCAAGACCTTGCTCAATTAATTTCCCTCTGTTCTGTAGATTACATTAATCTCTTCTGTCTTCTATCTCTTTCACATTTAAAGAATTGTTTCCCTAGAAAATTCTCTCCTTCCAAATGCCCAACTGTAGGCCTGATCTGCCTCCCCCTATTCAGGCTTATAGTGGGCATCTCCCTTGGGCTAATTCACAGGCATCACAAACTTGATTTGTAAACAGTTGAACTCACCATCTACCCTGCCTCCTCCAACTCAGCCTCTTTTCTTCTCTAGTTTTTTCCATTTTTATTAATGGCCGTTCCCAGCTGATTCCCAGACTCCCTCTGCCTTTGCATTCTAAATCCATCAGCAATTCTATTCTAAACGCTTAAACAATCCCTATCTCCACAACAGTTTATAAACTAGCAACAAATATTGTATATAATGGCTATAATTTTAATGAAAGGATAACATAGAAACATAATTTTAAATTTCTTCAATAACTATGTATTGCGTTATACTATGCGAAAGCAAATAAGTAAAATGCCGTATCTAGATCTAAATTTTTATTTCTCCATTATCTGTATATATTATCAAGAAACAATTGAACTAAGGAAAAATCAAGAATGATAAAATACTAAATTTAATTTCTTGGCTTAATTTTGATTTCCAAACATTAGTTCTTTCAGCAACAAAAGGCGGTATCTTTTTTTAAGAGGTAGGGAGAGAGGACATCATAGACTCTCGGTGTCTGACAACTGGCTTTAACCAATGGAAAAGTAAACTTTGTCTTAGCTGCATTACAACTCAGAGCAAGGAGCCCACTGAAGATGCACTCGTATCCTTCCACAGAAATGGGGGCCATGGGGAAAAGGGGTGCTATCTTCCTTGATGACTGCATTTCAAGAACTTGGGAACCAAGTTCTTACAAACAACATTCCTGGGTTTCAAAACAGGCAAGAGACTTTAAAAATATTTTACATCTCTAAAAGGCTGAGAAAGAATTCACAATGATCAGGTTTCTAAAGTAATTGTTCTAAGAAAAGAGAGGCAGGGAGCCTGCTGTCGGGAAGCTTTTCTAAACTTAAGTCAAGCTGAGGGCAATGTTGAGGCTTTCTCTGTAGAAAGGATGCAAATTCTTTCACTTTATTTCAGTTTTCTCCAAAGTCTCTCTAAGCACATTTTATACAGCATATCCTCGTGGTTGCTTGGTATATGAATTTGGATTTAGAGAATCCATAATCCTTTTAAAATTTTAGTTGATTTACTCTATTATTTTTTAATTAAACAGTACATTTATCAATGGATTTGTTTTTAATCAAAAGAGTGTAATAGAGCAATTAGTTGCTAGAAACTGAAAAAGTAAGCCACAGTCTTTTCAATAGACATTGATCATATTTTGACTCTTAAATTCTCATGTAAGAACTCATAAAAGACTGCTGTGAACAGAACAGGCTGAGATAACACAGGCTCAGATGCACTAAAGCTAATTACCTACAGTAAATGGTTTGAATGTGGGCCAATAAGAGATTGGGAAGTAAGCGTATTAAAGCCACTATAATAGAAGACATGAAATGAGACAAAAGAAATGAGGGATGGAAATGTAATGCATGAAAGGAAAGTCATACAAGAGATTAAGAAAATTACATTGCTATTGTGTTTCATTCCAGTTAAAGCGAATGACCTTCATTGGCAATGGTTCATGAATCCAGTATTTATAAGAGAACACAGACACATACAATAGCATACAGGTTAGCTCCTTTTTGCCTTTCTCTGTTTCTTTCCTATTCTTTTCTCCTTAATGCTTAGATAATTAGCTATGTCACAGATATGCAATCAATACACATGAAACCTTAAAGAAAGAGATTCAATAGGCTATGTTTATCTAGCTGAGGACAAGACTTGCGATGTCCTCTTCACTAGTCATAAAACTGCTGATTTATTATTAATAACTGTTTAATTGATGAAGAAATGTGTTGTCAGAGCATTTTCCCAACTTCCAGTGACTTGCTAGGCCCAGGAAGTCTGACTTTCTATTAGATGGGTAGCTCCATTTTGGTGGAAAGTAATTTTTCATTAATTTATTCTCGCGCTCATAAATGTGAATAGTGTGCTTTATTATTACTATGACAAGACATCAGTGGACGCTGGAGATAGGGGAAAAAACCTAAATTTGGTGCCATCTCTGATCTGTCTTAGGTAGAAAGATTGTCTTAGAATCATTCCCATTCTAATGAATATGCATTAACTCAGAGGTTGGGAGGGAGCAAATACCTTTCTATCCTTAAAGTTATGGAAAAAAGAGGCATGGACTGAGGGAATTTGCCATACTCCTGTGTTGCACAGTAATTTTGCAGAGAGGAAGTAACTGGGCCAGCAATTCCCAAACTTACTTAGTTCACAACAAATTTAGTGTCTTAGTCAATTTTTTGTGGTACATCTACCAAAGAAACAGCTAACAATTGTGTTCTTAAGTAAATCAGTCCAAATGTAAATAAATATTTATTTTTTTAAAAGTTATTTGAAAAAAAATAACTTTGAAAAAACGATTTTTATTTCTTAAATAATTACTGATGTGTACAGCACTTGTACACTGTACAACTCCAACCTTAGAATCAGATTGGACACTGCCATCCTTATTTCCTATCCCACACCGATTTTCATAGGTACTTGCTTTTTATCACAGTGATTGCTAAAAACGCAGCTTTGCAAAGATATGATGTCATCTAAAAAGAATATACATAATGCAATCAAATGTTAAGACTTTAAATTCCTCATGCTAACAGTTTGTACAGAGTATAAAAATATTGAGGGTTGTTGTGTTTTCTTAAAATTTTTAAATATCCCATAGGGCCCTTTTGAGTTTGTAATGGCATACTGGGGTGAATAAGGGCAAATACAGATTTAAAACAAGAGGCTTAATTGTCCCTGTGGAAAATAAGGAAAGAGACTTCTCTCACTTTCTTAGAGCATCTACTTTAGAAAACTGGTAATTGCAGCTTCTTTCTGTTGGAGAGGATTCGGTTTTTAATTATATTTTCCAAAGCTTTTGGGCTTAGTTTCAGAATATGATCCTAGATACAAAGTTTGTAACCCTGGTTCAAACATTACAAACATTGTGATTATAGAGTTATACTTATAGTCATTTTCCCTTTTTTATATGTTGAAATGGCTTGTATCCTACAACATTACCACAAACTTCTAAAAAAAAAAAAATGTTAGAAGGCAGGTGTCACACTCCTTTTTAAAAGATGTTTTTAGAGACGAAGAGTAATCTAACAGATTATGTGGGTTGCCAGAAAAATGACGTTAGTCCCTAGAGTATGTATGATAAATATTTTTTACATTATTTTAACTAACTCAAGAGTATGTGTTTTGCCCGAGTCAAATTCAGCACCTAAAGTTTAGTGTCTCATCCTACTTTCCGTAGCCTTATGAAAGGTTTTTTTTTTTTAATGACAAGAAATGTAGCTAAATTATGAGAAAAAAAATCTGCTCTGTGTTAAAATTTGTAAGACATAGGAATCATGTGCAATCAAAGCTCTAGAATTTTCCTTTCAGATTATACTTTATTGACATTTTTCTGTATTAGTTAAAATTATAACATTATATCTTGTATTCCTTTATTATCTTTCTATCGCCTCACAATCTCATTACCCTAATTAACTAGTGTAACAGTGATAGGTTTCTTAATTTTTTTCCTGTGCACACACACATTCACAGTTTTTTTTCAGTCGGTTATTTGTCTATTTAATTTTACAAAATTGGAAAATGCAATAATTGTGTCATACACAATTTTATACTACTTCCCCGTCCCCCCTCATTTACTATATCATGGGTACAGTTATGTCTCTAGATAGATCTAACCAATTTTTAAACAGCCTATAGATTTCTAATGTATGGATATCATGATTAGTTTGCTATTTCTTTCCATAATTTAAAAAATAGTATGCAGGCTGGTATCTTTATAGGTTTGAATGCACTTCTGGTCAGACAGGGGACGAATTTGATTTTATCAATTACCAAGAGACTAAACAGTCTTAATATTATAAAATACAGGTATTTTATATTATAAAATAATACGATATAATATTTTAGGACATAAAGTGATTTTAGAACATAAAAACGAAGGAAATTATAAGGAAATAAACAGTTTTCTTTGTCGATAATTTTGCAACCACTGTTCAACTTCATAGATCTGAGATTGATATTAGAACAATTTCTGGTGATAAAAAATTTTTTATTAGAACGTTAAGGGGACAAGATTATATTGGAACAAATACTAAAGTGTGGCATTGAAAATCATCCAGTAGTAATCATCAAAGAACACAGTAATTTTAAAAAACACAAAAGCTGCTCTCTTCCAGGACAATGCCAAGTGTTGATTACAGAACATTTTAAAAATAACATATTGTTGAAATACTGATAAAGACACATGAGATTAAGGTAGTCAGTAAAAAAGAAAAAATTATCTCAGACAAATGAAATTTATAGAGCTCTGAATTGTGTCTTTATAGAATTGAAAATAAAATAGTTTGAAATATTAAATTATATCAAAATATGACAAAATTCTAATTTCTTAAAGCAAACATGATTTTCATTTCTTTTAAAATTCTATGAGAAAATGGTCTTTGGGTGTTTATACAGGAATTCATTTGCAAGTTAGATTTTGGACTTGGGCAATATTATTTTATCAAGTTTTCTTTACTAAGTAAATGTTATAACAGATTCTTATACCAGGAAGGATAACCAATTCCTTTTTATAATTTGTATTTTATCGAAGTATAATATAAAACTACACTTGTGAGCTGTTATTGTGTAGAATCCAGAAGAACACAAAAGCTAGGTTTATAATACTGGATTATTCTTGAATTGGGCTATTCAAAAATTATTTATCTCAGGTGTCTTCTCAATATTAGAAACAGAAATAATTTTGAGTTACCACTATTTAAGTAATATTTTTTTTTTTACAGATGTTATTCAAATTTTTAAAAATTTATTGAGATAGCTTTGGTTAATAACATTATATAAGTTTCAGGGGTACAATTCTATAATACATCATCTGTATATTTGACCCCCTTTACCCTCTTCATCCTCCCCACCTTCCGTTCTGATAACCACTCTTCTGTTTTCTGTGTCTGTGAGTTTTATTTTGTTTGTTCATTTGTTGCTTTCTTTTTTATATCCCACATATGAGTAAAATCATATGGTTCTTGTCCTTTTATGTCTGAGTTATTTCACTTAGCATGATACTCTCAAGATCCATCCATGTTGCAAATGGCAATATTTCATCATTTTTATGGCTGAGTAGTATTCCTCTGTATATATGTACCACTTCTTTATCCACTCATTCATCAGAGGCCTCTTAGGTTGTTTCCATGTCTTGGCTACCGTGAATAATGCTGTAGTGAACATAGTGGTACATATATCTTTGCAAATCAGTGTTTTCAAACATTGGGGTAGATTCTCAGTAGAGGGATTGCTGGGTCATACGGTAATTCTATTCTTAATCTTTTGAGGAAACTTCATACTGTTTTCCATAGAGGTTGCACCAATTTACTTTCCCACCAGCAGTGTATGAGGGTTCCTTTTTTTCCATAATCTCTCCAACATTTGTTTCTACTTGTCTGACTGATAGCAGCCATTCTAACAGGTAAGAGGTTGTATCTCACTGTGGTTTTAATTTTCATTTCCTTTGTAGATAGTGAAGTTGATCATCTTTTCATAAATCTGTTGGTCATCTGTATATCTTCTTGGGAAAAGTGTCTGTTCAGGTCTTCTGCCCATTATTTAATTGGATTTGTTTTTTTATTGTTGAGTTGTATAAGTTCTTTATATATTTTGGATATTAGCCCCTTATCAGAGATATTGTTTGCAAATGTCTCCTCTAATTCTGTTAGTTGCCTTTCTGTTTAATTGGTGGTTTCTTTTGCCGTACATAAGTTTTTTAGTTTCATTCATTCATTTTTGTTTTTGTTTCCCTTGCCTTTAGAGTCAAATTTATAAAAATACATCTGAGACCAAGATCTGTAAGTTTAGTGCCTGTTTTCTTATGTATTTTATTGTTTCAGGTCTTATATTCAAGTCTTTAAGCCGTTTTGAATTACTTTTTGTTCATGGTTCAGATAACAGTCTAGTTTCATTTTTTTGCATGTGACTTTCCAATTTTCCCAGCACCATTTATTGACGGGGTTTTCCTTTCTCCATCCTATGTTTTTGGTTCATTTGTTAAAAATTATTTGCTCATAAATGTGTGGGTTTATTTCTGGGCTCTCAATTCCATTGGTCTCTATGTTTATTTTTCTGCCAATACCATAGTTATGATTATTGTAACTTTGTCATATAATTTGAAGTCAAGGAGTAACTATGTTTTGTTTTTTTTTTTCCTGGCTTTGTTCTTTTTTTTCTCAGAATCGCTTTGGCTATTTGAGATCTTTTGTGGTTCCATACAAACTTGATTTTTTTGTTCTATTTCTTTGAAAAATGCTATTGGAATTTTGATGAAGATTACATTCAATCTGTATATTGCTTTAGGTAATATGACCATTTTAACTGTGTTAATTCTTCCAATCTATGAACACTGAATGCCTTTCCATTTCTTTGTGTCATCTTCAATTTCTTTCAACACTGTCTTACAGTTTTCAGTGCCTAGGTCATTCACTTTCTTTGTGAAGTTTATTCCTGGGTATTTTATCCTTTTTTTTGCAACTGTGAGTGGGATTGTTTTTCTTTATTTTGTTTTATGATATTTTATTGATAGTATATAGGAATGCAATGGATTTTTGTCCATTGATTTTGTATCCTGCAACATTATTTTATTTATTTATTCTTTCTAATACCTAGTGTTTTGGTGGAGTCTTTAGTATTTTCTGTATATAAAATCATGTCCTCTGCAAAAAATGACAGTTTTACTTCTTTATTTCCAATCTGGATGCCTTTTGTTTCTTTCTCTTGCCAAATTACTCTGGCTAGGGCTCCCACTACTATGTCGAATAACAGTGGCAAAGTGGGCCTCTTTGTCTTGTTTCTGATGTTAGAGGAAAAACTTTGAGTTTTTCACCATTGAATATGATATTAGTTGAGGGTTTGTATATATGGCCTTTATAATGTTGAGATATTTTCCTTCTATACCCATTTTATTGAGTGTTTTTATCATAAATGGATGTTGTATCTTGTCAAATGCATTTTCTGCTTCTATTGATATGATCATGTAATTTTTATCTTTCATTTTGTTAATCTGGTGTATCACATTGATTTGCCTATGTTGAACCATCCTGCATCCCTGGAATGAACCCTACTTGATCATGATGTATTATCTTTTGAATGTATTGTAGTATTTGATTTGCTAGTATCATGTTGGATTTTTGCATCTGTGTTCATCAGAGATATTGGCCTGTAATTTTCTTGTTTTGTATCTTTGCCTAGTTTTGGTATCATAGTAATGCTGGCCTTGTAAGATGAGTTAAGAAGTATTTCTTCCTCTTCATCTTTTTGGAAGAGTTTGAGAAGGACAGGTATAAAATCTTCTTTGAATGTTTGGTGGAATTTATCAGTGAGGTCATCTGGTCTTGGACTTTTGTTTTGGAGGAGGTTTTATATTGCTGTTTCAATTTACTTACTGTTGATGTATCTATTTAGATTTTTTAATTCTTTATGATTCAATCTGGGAATTTTATATATTTCTAAGAATTTGTCCATTTCTTCTAGGTTATCGAATTTGGTGGCATATAGCATTTCATAGTATACTTATATAATTGTTTGCATTACTGTGGTGTCTAATGTAACTTCTTTTCCATTTTTGATTTTATTTGAGTCATTTTTTTCTTTTTAGTCACGTGAGAGGTTTGTCAATTTTATTTATCTTTTCAAAGAACCAGCTCCTTGTTTCATTATTTTTTTCTATTGTCTTTTTGTTCTCTATTTCATTTCATTCTGCTCTAATTTTTATAATTTCCTTCCTTCTATTGACTGTGGGCTTCATTTGTTTTTCTTTTTCTAATTCTTTAAAGTAAAGTATTAGATTGTTTATTTGAGATTGTTCTTGTTTCTTGAGGTAGGTCTATAATAATGTAAACTTTTCTCTTAGTACCACTTTCGCCACGTCCCTCAAATTTTGATATGTCATGTTGTCATTTTCATTTGTCTCTTTTTATCTCTTATTTCTTTTTGACCCAACAGTTGTCAGTAGCATGTTGTTTAATCTCCACATATTTGTGGTTTTCCTACCATTGTAGTTAGAAAATATACTTGATATGACTATAATCTTCTTAAATTTGTTGAGACTAGTTTTGTGCCCTAGCATATAGTTTATCCTTGGAAATGTTCCGTGTGCACTTTATAAAAGTGTATATTATGTTGTTTTGAGATATAAAGTTCTATAAATATCGATTATGGCCATTTGGTTTAATGTGTCATTTAAAGCTGGTATGTCCTTATTGACTTTCTGTGTGGATAATTTATCTATTGCTGTCAGTGGGGTACTTAGGTCCCCTACTATAATTGTATTTTTGTCAGTTTGTCCTCTTAGGTCTGTTCGTTATTGTTTTATATATTTTGGTGCTCCCAGGTTGGGTGCATATGTATTGATAAGTGTTATGTTTTCTTGATGAACTGTCCTCTTTATCATTATAAAATGTTCATTTTTGTCTCTTATTACCTTTTTTTGTCTTGAAATCTATTTTGTGTGATACAAACACACTATTCCTACTTTTCTCCTGATTTGCATTTTGAGTTATAAAATCCTGCTTTTAATTTAGAACTTTCTTCTTTCAAGCACATTTCAGGAAGTTATGTGCATTATAAAAGTTCAAAAAAATTTTTTAATGCTCTGCAGAATAGTAAAATAATGACAAGTGTGTAACTCAGACTAGCTTTCATGAAGTGTGTCAACCTGAGGGCTGTATGTACCTAAATACATCAGTTGGATGTCAACATTAGGCATTGAGAGATCCCTGGTGTAGCTTCTGTAGGCTTTCTGTGAGGCATGTTGGTTCTTAAAAGTAAGATAGAGAAGACAGTGTGATAAAAATGACAGAAAATCAGGGAACTAGATGGAATCTTTGAGTAAAATCACTTAGGCAGATCTCATTTCTTTCTGATAAGTAAATTCTGTCTCATAGTGTTTAGATGGCTTGCTGCATTAAGAACGATTCAGGTTATTTCTCTCCTTTCACAATGAAGAAGACTGAGGCGCTTATCCTTAGGCCTCTCTACAGTAAGAGTAATCCAAGTTTTAACCAGTAATGTCAGTAGTTGGCAGGGAGGCCCTTTGGGGTAACAAGAGTGGACTTTTTATTTGTTTAAAATAGAGGGCACTTCTAGGGAGATTTTCTCATTGTATGGGGTGATGAATTTAGCCAAGTATCCCTGTAATCTGGCTAACCTCTTTAAATAAATTAAAAATAATCCAGTACTTATTGAGCGCCTTTTATTGCCAGTACAGTGTACAAGAGTTAAAATTCTTCAATGACCGTGCTGGCATTTGAAAATTATTTCTCAAAATGCTGTTTGTGTGATCTTTGGTGACACTTTTAACATCTCTAAACATCAGTCTTTATGTTTAAGTCAAGTAGTAGATATCTGCCATGTACAGTTGGGATACCTATTAAAAGCTATCTGTAAAACTGTTACTGTTGGAGCGATCGGAGTTCTGGCAACACACATACCTCTAGGTCCTTTTCACTGCTGAAGAAATGAATTTCAATTCAGTGATTATGAGAAATATTTGTTTATTAAAAACACATTATGAGGTAGAAGACAGGTCAAGCCTAAAACTGGCTAGCCACGTGGAAATGAGGCTGTGTATCCCTAAGGATGGAATATGGGTTATAGCCTGAGATGATGGAGAGCTGTAACCCCAGGGGAGGGAGAGATCTGAGTTATTTTTGGGGCCCATGATGGAGTGGTCCTAAAGACATTCCTAGGTGATTGGCAAGTGAGGTCACCTTGATTGACACCTGGCTGCTATATAACTTTGTCCAGTATGCAGGTGTTTACCCAGAATTCAGTCTGTTATAATTAGATCCATGAACTTCCAGGCATAGTCATGAGATTATAACGATGGTATAATGAGGCTGAAGTTACGGGCAGTACTTTCTGCGCATGTGTTTGTAGCTGGTTTACGTCAGCAGCTTTTATGGCCTTTGTGCTCTAGGATTTGGGGTAATTTATAACCCTAAAAGGGAAGTGTTTCTGGAAGGTCTTTAAGGAAAATCTTCAAGGGAAGTTTCTATGGTTACAGAGCTGGGCTTCTATTCCTTTGTTCCCCTGACGCTCATGTCGGACTAGCTACCTAAAAAAAACTACTTAGCTCAATTCCTGGCTCATGTTTTGCTCTCAATAAGTAGTAATTCTTATTTTAGATTTCATATGTCATTCTTAAATAACTCTAAGATGCAGGTAATACAATTTCTCTTATGGATGAAGGAGCTAAAACAATTTAAGAATGTCACATGGTAATTAAGCAGTAGAACTGAGGTCCAAATCCAGGTTCTTGTGGCCTCAAATTCTGTACCTGGCTTGCACATTAGCTTTCCTTGACTATTTATAAAATGCTGTGTCAGAGGTCAATCCCTAAAGATGTTAATTTAAATGAGGATTGTAATGGTTATCCAGGATTGATAGCTTTTTTTGCCCATTGCTTCTCCATATAAAGTACTTAGCATAGCGTCTGGTAGTACATCCTGAGAACTAAAGAAAGTTTTTATTAATGTTATTTTATATACCTGAACATTCCAAACAAATCCCCCACATTCTCTCTCATAGAAAATCAAGAAGGTTTTTGAGAAATTAACTTATCTAAATTGATTAATTGAATTGGTTAAATTTCCTGACTTGTTTCAAAACTCTTTTTGTCACAATATGTTCTAATAGTGTCAATGAGATATTTCAAAAATAATCAGAATAAGGGATACATAATCTCCAGGGAAATTTAACCAGGGTAGATCTCGACTAGTGAAGATATGAGAACAGAGGTAAGGAGCTGAGCTCAAAATAAGAAAACAAACAAAAATTCTGCATAGTAACTTATGAGCCTAGAAAATAGAATCTAGTGATGTTTTAGACCCTAATTAACACATTAATAGATAAACAGCCTGAGGTTCGAAACTAAGTAACATGCATATTAAAAAAAAACTGTTAGAAAAACACCAACATAAAAATTGACAGAAAAAGAAACAATTGTAATAGAACACTTGGCTTAGAACATGTGATAATATAAATAGTAAATGACTAAACAGAGGTTGGACAAAAATTATTATAGTGGGTTGATGAGTAGAGGATATGTTGTAAGATATATTTCACCTACTACAATAAGAAGTCAATGGATAGCACATACACTTAATGAACAAAGAACTAACAACAAATACATTATTTAGTAACAGAGAAGTAAATAAGAAACAGAAAACACTTGAAAACAGTTACCTCTCTGGTCAGTAGGATATTATATGTGTGTAGGAATAGGGTGAAGAGGTAAGTGTTAAGGAAAAATAATTTTATTAAGCTTTTAGCACTAGTTGACATTTCAAACTGTGTGTATATATTACTTATATAAAGATTAAAGTTAAAAACCTTAATTCATATAGGAAAACTATTTTCAGGAAAATAAAACATTGACTTACAAAGAGTTTTGTAGGTTTTTCGGTGGAATGTTTGCAATTTTTCCTTTAGTTACAATTTTCTAAACTTGATGTACCTTTCATAACACACCCTCTTTCACTCTACTCCTCTCATGTATTTATGAAAAAGATGCACAGAAATTGATGGATTTTCAGGGATTCTGGGAAATATGGTGGAGTGAGAGACGTCCTGAGATCTCTCCCCTTGAAACAACAATAAGCTGAACATCTAAAACTGAACAAAAAACACCCAAACTGCACACCAGCACGTCTTAGTGTGGTATCTGTACATAAGAGCTACCACAGGTCAGAACCTGGGGTGTCGGACGGTGGACTGAGAGAACTAAAGAAGCTGTCTCTTGTAGCCTCCGGAGCTCCCTGCAGAAATTGATGGATCTTCAAAGTTTGAAGACTTTCTGAAGTTTGTGTTTTGTCTACAAATTTGGAAAGATACTAACATGTCTGCACATGATGTCAGAATAATCAGCTAAAAAGGGAATAATTTAATCATTCATGGAAATGCAAAAAGTCTTTTGACTCACTGCCAAGTTTTTTCCTTCTCGTATATAGACACAAATTCAATGCTTTTTAAGATTTATAAAAAAGTGTTTTAAATACATTTCCTGGGGAATGGTTAAATATAACTCCAAGCTTTTGTGTAAACGCACACACACACACATGCGCGCACGCGCGCGCGCACACACACACACACACACAGAGTCTCTTTTTTCTCAAAGGAGTCAAATCCTGAATATTTTTAATTAAATGCAAATTTTATTAAGGATTTCAAGTTACATATTTCAAATTTCTAGAATGAAAGAACCATTTTAGAGCTGGAGAGATGGCCTAGACGAACACTGATATCTCTTGAAACTCTAACTTTATGAAGAGAAAAATTCCTTGCAAATCATATCACCCTTAGATAGCAAGAAATAGTATTTACTCCTTCACTTTGGCAATAGCTATTTCCTAAAGGAATGGGAAAAAAGAGTGGTTTTGCTACTTCAAGTTCATTAAAAATGGGAACCTATCTTTAGATTGAAAATTTTTTAAGTTCAGCTGTGTTCAAATAAGCTGTGGGTACGAAAAAATCAGCACAGAATGTTTAATCAAAGCAACCAAGATTATTTTGAAAATGAACAGGAAAAACGAGGTGCTTTCATGGCATTCTTTTCCTACAAACTATTGCAATCGGATAATGATTTCCAGTAGTTAATTAAAATCTCAGTAGCACAGTGGATAGTACTATGCAAATAACAAAAACTGTACATATTCCAAGATCTTAATACTAAATTTCTAAAATGGAAGCTCAATTACCTCTAAAAATACACCTAATATAATTTTATTAAAGAACAGAAACTCTAAGCTGTTCTGTAGTAACAATCCCGTTAGTCTACCCTCACTGTCAAAGCTTGTAAATTCACCACAAAAAATTAATAGTAATTAGCTTGAGGTATTGTAAATGTGGCTCTACAGTTTCAAATTTAATGACCTTTATCCTCCTAAAAATGGATTTATTTCCATTTTAGTCTCTACAATATGATTATAACTAAAATACCTAAAAACAATCTTGGACCTTTCAAAATAGTTGGTTATCATCTACTTCTATTAAAATAGCAGCCACATAGTGTTGCCTGGCCTGATCCAGAATGAAGTACTTAACTTGGCTTTTCCAGTTTATTAAACTGGAATAAAATGCTAAATATCATAGTTGTGGTGAAAATAGGTCCAAATTATTAAGTTTTTAATAAGGTTGAGAAACATTTCATTAAATTTAACTTAATATGTCTAACACATCTGTGAAGTAGTTAATTAAACAGCATTACCATTTTAAAACCTAGTAAACAGAAGCATGGGTAGATAATATATTCAGAGTTTAAGCAATAAGAATTGAAATTGACCACAGAGACTTGGGTCATTCTCATCAAAGGAAATAAAACTTAACTTTTTCATCTTTCTTTTAAAAAAATATTATATCATTTAAGATTTTGTCTTTCTTTTTTACACCATTTTATTAGGAAACGCAGTACACCTCTTCCAAAGTTGGCACCCTTTTCTTCAGTACGGTAAACTGGGTACAATGCTTACTTCAAGCTAGGACTCTGCTTCCACTTGAATTAGTGTAAAATTAAGACGTTAGCTTGTGAGAACTAAAATTATATTTGACATTTTTATTGTAGGCTGCAAAAACAAAAACAAGCAAACAAAAAACTCAAAATAGGCTTGTCGAATGATGAAAATTCATCTTTTCCAGGGAAGCTGAAGGTTGATTCTACTACAAAGAAAAGATACTTAATGGAAGTTAAATTTAAAAGTACACTTAAAATAATAAACCTTAATATCTGAAAATACTCGATTTTATTCACCTCCCTGTGGTAACCAATAACCATACTGCTGAGTTGGGGTTCTTTATAGTTAACTATGTAAACTAAATTATAAAAATCTATTAACAATCTAAATTAATGGGTGTGGCCTTGCCAGAAATTTTTAACTATATACTTGTTTTCACAAGTTTTGTTTTTGTTTTTTTTTTAAATGATGAATTATCTCAATATATATACTGCATTTCTAAAACAAAGTAATAAAAGGCAAGCAAACTTAAACCCATTTAACTGCCAGCTGAAAAAATACTTTGGTTCCTCTGGAAAAAAATTTAGCAAAACAAAAAATCTGTTTCATTTAACAGTTCTGTTTATTTTTAGAGCTGTAATCTAATAGTTACATGATAAAAATACTCCAGAAGAACCAAAACTATGTAGTAATGAATGAAAATGTGTGAAAGAATTTCTGCATTCAATATATCTGGCAGAAAAACTAAAGTTATAATGCTAGCTAGAAAAATTGGTCTTTAAAATATCCAATCTTTTCCTTAAAAAAAAAAAAAAGCTGAGTTTACTAAGAAAATACAAAAACATAAGGCTGTAAGTAAATAATAGTTGTGTTTAGGTTATTACAGTGCCTGGTTATCCTCAGGCCACATACATCCTGCTTCACTGCTGTTTACACTCTTTTGGGTTTTGGTCTTTCTTTGAGTCATAGTCTGGATCATTTTCCTCATTTGCTTCTCCACCTTCTTCATAATAATCATCATCATCATCTTCAGTAGCATCTCCGGTAAAGTATAACACTGATCTTGGGATTATACACTCATGTAAAAAGTGACCAGTTTCAAAGTCTGCAGCAAGGATAGCTTCAGCAGCAGCATCCAGATCTCCACACTCAGGAACTTAAGGAGAGGCAGAAAAATTAAAGAAAGTTATTGGAAACTGTTTTGGTCACAGTATGAACTGTCTCATGTCTCTTGTGTTTCTGCTGCTTAGTGGTTTTCTAAGTGACATTCTTCCCTTTTTTCCAATCTATCTGGCACCCTGTACAACCCATAAATTTCTGGTCCATCAGAAGAAAAGCGAACAAAATCATTGGTTCTGACCTCGTCCTCTAGAGATCTTTGTCAGCATTTGATTTATGAAATATTCATTGTGTTCGAAGTGAAATTCTAAGACAAAACTTATAGACTGGCCAGCATCTGAGAACTTCACTTTAATAGTTTTCAAGTGCTTAAAATGGGTTCATCATGTTCCTGGACCATATCACTGAGAAAGTCAACATTCTTAAAAACAGTCAACCAAAATTCAGGAATTCTCTGGGGCGTCTTCTTTTTCTTCATCCTTTTCTCGTCTTCAGTCTTGGCCTTTTCTTTCAGCTCCTCTGAAATTTCATCTTTCTCATCTGGTTTCCATTCACATTCTTCTGTAGGCTCATAAACTGCATTAATGATCTTGAATTGCTTATCAAATAAAGACTGAGAGAGAAAAGCATACTTTCTTTCAAGATCGTGAACTTCCTCATAGAACTTGGCTTCTATCTGTACACGTTTAACTTGAAGGTTTTTGAGAGCATTCACTCGTCTTTTAACTACCCTAGGTAAGCTTTCATTGTATTCTGTTGGTGTTTCTACCAGAGCATCAAGTCTTTTCTAGAGGGCGGCAAGAATCTGAGGATTTTGCATCATCTGAACAGTCATCTGAACATCTGATTTTTGTTTCTTCAACAGTTTCTTCTTTTTCTACTACTTCGACATCATCCAAATTTTGATAATTTCAGACAGTTCACTGTTTTCAATGTCTGCCATGTTGTAAGAACTCCAAATATTCGTGCCTAGCATGGGGAGCCAGGTGGCTGGAGCTGTGCAGGCAGGAACTCAGAGCAGTGGCAGGAACTCAAATCCTGAGTTTTAAAAAGTTTGTTGACAACAATAATAGAAATACATGGGAATAAGATACTTCATTTTTATGCTTAGGAGCACAACCTTGTATTTTTTTTTTTTAAATCAAAAATTAAATACTGACAGCTTATAGCACGAAAATAATCAGGAGTTGATCAGAAAGGCAAGCTCTGTGATTCATTCACACGGGATAAATTTTAGCTCAATGTGTGCCTTAATAGTTATGGGCTCTACAGATCTTTGTTAATCAAAAATCTGTAAGTAACAGTAAAGCACTGTGAAAATCAAAGTGATCATTCTTTCCTTGCTAATGATAAGCAGTTTTAAGCTATAAAGCTGAGAAAGTGATAAATAATCTATTATAACCATTGAGTTTATTTAATACCTAGATATCAGAAGCTTTAACATTAATCATAAGAAAATAGTTCATTATGCTGCTAAGATACTACCATGAAAGACAGTAAGCCTGAAGAGTTTCCCAAAAAGGACTTCACAGTCTTTATTCTCTTTTCTCCTGTTAGTAAATTTCTGACATGCTTTCACTGAATCATACTTTCTTTAGTCACAGAAATGCTAGGCCTGAAGTATGACACTGATTACGACAGCAATATTTCCTATTCCAGAAATGGCTAACTTTGCCATTTATCTCTGAATTAGGAATAATTGAAACAACTTTTTTTTTTAAAGGCAAGGGAAAGTCATTCGGATGAAACGACTATGTATGTTATGGGGTATGTGATAATGAATGTAATAACTAAGGTTACAAGCTGACTTTCAACAAAATACCATGTTTTCAGTCACTTTGAATTAATTAAAGTAAAACCTAGTTTTGACTTAAGTTTTTGGCATTTGTTTTCAGGCTTGTGTTTATGAGGGTAATGTTTTTGCATAAAATATCTATTTCCATCCCTTTGTTTTCAGTCTGTGAGTGTCATTTGATCTGCAGTGGGTCTCTCATAGACAGCATATGCATGGGTCTTATTTTCTTATCCATTTGGCCACCCTATGTCTTTTGATTGGAGCATTTAATCCATTTATATTTAAAATGATTACTGATAGGTACCTAGTTACTGCCATTTTATTATTCATATTTGTTCTTTTTTTCTTTTTTACCCCTTTTTTCACAGAAGTTCCTTTAACATAATACTGGTTTGTTGGTGATGAATTCCTTAAGCTTTTCCCTGTCTGGGAAGCTCTTTATCTCACCTATTTTAATCGAAAGCCTTGCTGGGTAGTGTATTTGTGGTTGTAGATTCTTGTTTTTCATAACTTTGAATATTTCTTACCAGTGGAGACCCAGGGGAAGGGGGAAGAAGTGGCAGTTGACTGTCAATGGGCTGCCTAGAGCAATTTGTGAGTTGGGTGGGGCAGGGTCTCAGGGAGTCAATGGCCATCAGATCAATACAGTCTCAGTCTTGCTGCAACTTCAGTAACCATTCTTGTGTTCCCACAAAAGTCTCAGATCATAGCAAGACCAGCTGCTGTCTGGGACTTACCCACAGCTTCCTGAGATCCACCCAAGGTCGTGTGGGTAGCAGTGATCTGCCTGAAACTGTCTCAGAAATGGGCTCTCCTAGCACTGGCTGCTGGCTGGGAATGCTTGGCCCTGAATCAGTGCAGGGCGTGGCAGCTACCCAGCAACAGAAGTCCAGGGTGGGGCGGGGATCAGCCCATCCCCTCAGGCCAGCTCTTCCTAAAGCCCTGAGGGAGGGGTCTGCACAGTCAAGCTGAAGGGTCTGTAGATTGTCCTGTCAGGGGGCCAGACTAAGGCACAATGGTACCTGCCCTTCCATCTCTCGTTCTGGCACCAGGTAATGCAGACTTTCTCATTATGGATCCCATGCAAGCCTCTGACCCACTACCCGTGTCCCAGGTGAGTGTGGGCCCTTCAAAGGGATGTCTAGGGTTTCATTCTCCTTCAGTCTCACCCAGATGGCTGGAATCTCCTCTGGTTTTTACAGTCAGAGTTATTAGACTCTCCTCTTCCTGGAACTAGGACCCTGGGCTGGGGATCCCCCAAATGAGGCAGGACCCCCCCTCTCCTTCATGAGAGGCTCTGCAGCCTCACTCTCCTTCCTGGTGTTCCTCCACCACCCATGGGTGTGGGTCCAGCTTGATTTGTGACTTTGCCCCTTCTATCAGCTTCGATGTGGCTCCTTCTTTATATTATTAGATGTATGTATTATGATCAGTTGGGCTTCAGGTGATTCTCCACGTTATTTTATAATTTGGTTATAATTTCAATGTGGACCTGGGAAAAGGTGAACCCTATTTTTACCTAGTCTGCCATCTTCCCCGGAAAAAAAGAGTGTAATGATTTGAAAGTAGAAGAATTTATTCAGCAATATTTGAAAACTAAAGCCTCGGAGAATGTCTACTTTTGTAAATATTAATCTATATAGTTGTTCATATAGCCACTCTTAAATTGGTGGTAGATGAATTTTGATTTTGATATTGCAATATCAAAAATATTCCATAAGTTTTTGGTATATCTCCAACTTAATGTTAGAGGCAAATTATCTTGGATAAAAAAATCCTAATATTGTGAAACTTGTATAAGGCTTTTTAATGCCAATAAGAATAACATTAATATCTGATCCTTCTTCAATATTTAAGCTTATTTCTTTTTTGGACTCTTATTCTTCTTACCTCCTATACGTCAATATTTATTCTGTTCCCTACCTAACTTCTGTTTATACCCTTTAAGCACCGCCCAAGTGAGTTCTCAAGTTCCAGACACCTTTCCTTTTGTCCCGTTAGTATTGCATACCCAGCGCTTTCAAAATTGGAGTTAGAGTCTACACATTGCTCTTCCTTTTGACTATACTTATTCTATCATTTGCCTATGAGTCACACAGATTCAAATCATCTTAAGTCTTTTGGATTCTTTAGCATGTCTAGCCGCATGCCCTCAGCCCATCCCAGGACCTTATTCACAGACTGCTGCCCTACTTGCTGTCACCTGAGGGAATTCTCTGATTATGGGAGCAGGTTTGACCCAGGTATGGAGCAGGCTGAAAGTGCCAGAAAGTTTATTGCTTATAATTTAACATTTTAAACTAACATTTAAAATATATAAAACATACAGACTGAAAATATTGAAGTTAGTTACCTAAAAAATTTTTTTCTGTGATTTTGCAGAGAGTACATAATCACAATTTTATATATTCAGCTACCGATTTACGGAAATATTAGAAACTTGCAAAATATCTATCAGAAGATGAAATGTTGAAGTCTCACAGTGCTGGCATAAAACATACATTGCTTTTATCATATTGTCCATTTTTTTAAAGAAGACATGGAAATCCCTGCCTTAAACTAATCACAAAATCACATTTCTTGCCACATAAATCTAGTGAATGGGTTCCCTATCCACCTAGTTCGCATACCATGGCATTATCTGCCAGTCATTTTGTTCCACGGCATATTTATTATGAACTTGTTATTTTCTATGTGACTTATCTATGACCTGGTAGTAACTTTTCCCTAAGTAATAAAACAAAATCATGACTAAACTGATGGTGGAGCATCATGAGTGGGTAGAAGAAAAGCATGCTGGAATTTGATCCAGGGTGCCTGACATAGATATCTAGTCCAGATGACTCTGAGTTTTCCTATAAGTGCAGTCAGTGCTGGTGTTGCTGACCAGTCAGTGCTGAAAGAGTTCTGGGCTTCCGATAGAAAGGTTCCACAGTGGCCCGGGGCAGGAAG
Organism: Pteropus alecto; assembly: GCF_000325575.1. NCBI lineage: Eukaryota > Metazoa > Chordata > Mammalia > Chiroptera > Pteropodidae > Pteropus > Pteropus alecto. Next base: position 29,261,477 of record NW_006436298.1, on the reverse strand, counting down.
TATGTAAGGGATCTCTCCGAAATCATTGCCTGCTATGGTAATACATAATAAGTTTATTGGTCATGATTTAAATTTCACCCTGACCTAGTCATGAATGTGCCTCAGACATTTAGGGTAAAGAACGTGCCGTATATATCCTCACATGCATCCAAACCACTTAACTCATAGTTGGCACTTAATGAATCAACAAAGTTTAGATATATTTGGAAACTGCTATCTCCCTAAATCTAATAAAAATGTCTTCATATATAATAACTTTTTCAGTCCACACAACTTATTGAGGATGGTTTAATAGGTGAGGAAACGGAGATTAAAGGCGGTTAAATGACTGTTATTCAAACTAACCACTATAAAATAAATGAAAGAATACACTTTAGAGCTGTGCAGGCACAGTAATGTAAAGACTTCACTCTTCCCTGTACACAACATACACAAAAGGTGTCTTTCTGAGGCAGCTGTGGATCTAGTAACTGTTCATAACAGCTTTATAATTAAGCATAGTCCAGGAAATGAGTTTCAATACTTAGCAATAATATCATACATCATAAAATTTACCATATGTGAGCAGAAACCCTATGTAAGTAGAAGACCATAGGAAATTATCTAGATTATATGACATTTGACTTTTTTCCTTCATACATGAGCTGAAAGAAAAAGCAATATGAAATACATCAGTTGTAATCACTATATACCTTTATTAACTTTTACTTCTCTTTACAGAATAAATCAGAAATGAACTTATACTGTATTAGAGATAACTGGCCCAGCATTGCCACAGTCAGAGAATTTAGAATGGAAATAGAAATACTACTTTCCCCGCCTGATGCCTTTTCATCTTCCTCTAATCTCCAATTGACCTTTTCCCATCCTCTCAATCCATTCTTGGTTTTTTATCACTGCTGGCAAATAAGAAGAGTTGGGGAATGCGGGAAATTCTTAGAGTTGCTCTGCAGGATTGTGGTCCTCTCAGAAGAAAATTACATTATTTTTTCTCCTTTTCCTTTACTTTAATTCCTGATATCTTATATTCCAATATCAAGGGTCATAACCCTCTAGAATATTTGTCCCACCCCCCAAATCACACTTACAATAACTCTCCATTAAATTAATGGTTTTCAAAGGACAGAGGAAGACTTGGCTTCAGGATTTTGTTTTCTTATCCTGAAAAACTCTATTAGCAAGGAAATACTAAAGATCTGGTTAAAGCCTTGAAATTGGAAAAGGATAAATTATAGAGAATACAAATACGATGACTTGTTTTTCCTTATCCCTGACAACAAAGTTGCTTTTCAAAACTTAAAAAGAAAGGTCTAATAATTTCTTTTCTCATGGTTAGATACATTAATTATATTCTGTGGAATTAGGTAGTTATAAGGAATAAACATTAGGAAATGGAGATCTCAATTAAGGGTGCTCCCTTGTTTTTAATTAACTACATCCTTAAATCAAAAGAACTCTTAAAAACAGTCATTATTCCTTATTTAATGGTGATTTTTAAAGGATTTGTTGAGAGTCACCATAGATCAGAAATTAGTTGCTTGCATACCACTCACCTACCCTTCATTTAGAGTGAAATTATGAGAAAAAAATATGGATTTAAATAATTAAACATAGTAATATTTTATTGTCATATAAAATATATTATTGTCATGTAAATATGGCATTATTTGTAATAAAACTACCATTTTAATAATATATTCATTCTTTGTTTCGAATATTTGGTTCTGTTCTTTCACATACTACTGTTAATTACCTGTAACTTTAGAGATCCAGGGATCTATTCTTTCCATTTTTCACAATATTCTACTAATGTCTGAAAGAAATCAAGTCAGAATCTCTGCTTTTAGGAAGAATGCTTCTTTTTTTATGTAGGAATAATAATAATAATAATAATAATAATAATAATAATAATAATAAAAAAAAGTAGAGGGTCTTTCTAAAGCTTTATTGTAGTAAAAAAATATAGAACATGGGTTTCTGGAAAGGTCTTGTCATCATTGATTTAGTCTTTAAAGGATCAATCTAATAGAAAAGCTTTAAAATTAATACAAAAATAAAATTCCAGCTATAAAGTACTGCCGTACTTTCAGTTTTTTGCTGTTTATCTTTGTCATTGATGTTTTACAAGTTATCTAGGAAAATGGAGCTTAATTTCTATCTTTAGTTATAATATTTAGAAACTGAACTTCCGAATAATATGGATCAACTTTGTGTTTTCTTTCATAACATCATCATGGTATAAAGAGAACATGGATTAGCCATTAGGGACAAAGCAAGACCAGAGGCAACGGGGTGGGGCCGGGGAGGGGGGCGCGGTGAGGAAGAGAGGTAGAGAAGAGTAAAGGGGGTCAAATATATGGTGACGGAAGCAAATTTAACTTTGGGCAGTAAACACAGTGAAAGATACATATGATGTATTATCAAACGGTACACTTGAAACCTATAATAATTTTATTAACCAATGTCACCCCCAATAAGTTTAAATGAATGAATGAATGAATAAAAGGATGGGCAAAGTGCCCCCTTAGCCCAATGGGCAACAATTAAGTATCATAAAAGCAAAGACAAGCCCACTGAGGGTGGAACTACTTTAACCATCAATTTTTGTCTTTCAGTTTAACATATCATCTAGCTTTGATTGAAATTACGTGCTTTAAAAATGCTTTTGATCATTTCTAGTGTTCCCAAGTTTGAATTTTAATATTTGAAATTTGGAAGTAAAGAAGCTGAAATGAGAGAAAATGAAGCAATTAAAGAACGAAGCTAGTAGTTGAGAAAATGAAGCTAATATTATCAATAAATCCAGGTATTTCGATATTTTTTTCTTATTCTGTGGGACCGCAATATTTGTTCAGGTTTTCTCTTCCTATTAGAGTCTAAGCCTTGTATTGATCTTTGATCTGTAAGTGAAAGTTGCATGTTTTTTTTTTTTTTTTTTTTTTCTATCTCGATATGTAGAAAGGGTACAGAATTGTGAGAATGGACGTTGGACTAACAATCTTTTCTTCACAAAATAAATTTTCTAGGAATAAGAAATACCCAATGTGAAATCATGTGTTAGGGTTGAATTTTTCTTTTAACATATCTAGTCAAATAAAAGTGTTTGTTTACTTCCTATAATTTATCTGATTTTCCTTATCCTTGGCCTTGACTTTGTAGGGGAGAACTAAGTTCTCATCTCCTCCCACCCCCACTTCACTAAATTAATTTACAATACAATAAACTCATTCAAATTCACCAATTTAAACAATTTTAATTTAGGTAACTTGATAACATTCTTTTTGGGATAATTTAATAGTTCAAAAAAAATTTTTGTCATGCTAAGCTATTTGCCGGAATGCCTTCTGGTACACATGATGTGGGGCTTATGCGATCTCATAGTAGTGACAGGAGGCAAGGTCTATGGAATCAAGTAGTTTTCTCTTGATTTTCTTCTCATCTCTTCCATGCAGTGGCAGGTACCATGTATCCCTTGAATCAGTGATTACTGTGGTGGATCTATGGATGTTTGGGCTATTAAAAGATAAACTGAGGCATATTAAAATTTTTAAGAATTTATCTGAGCAAAAATTGATTCCAATCAGGCAGCACCAAACTGGAAGTTATTAGGATGCTCCACTGACAGGAACTGGGAAAGAGATTTTATAGAAAAAAAGGCAGAAGTAAAATAAGAAAATTATTAATTGGCTTTAGTTAAAGCCTAGTGGGCTATTTGTGATTGGTTGTCTTCAGGCTTCAATTTTGTAACCTTGAGGGATTTACAGGCTTAGATTTTGGCTTGCTTATGTAGGCCACCATGATACTAGAGCGACCTCAGTCTAATGGCCTCCTTGTTTAATTAAATAGCATTTTATTAGAGCACATAGTTGCCATCTTTTGACACCAGTCATGAAGTCCCTACACATAACATTCTCTTAATCACCATCCCGCATGCTTCTGATAATCCACTGTATCTCTTTGCCAGGGTACAACAAAACTATTGACCTCCCTCCACAGCTCCCACGGTTGGGGGGCTATCTTTTGTCTAACTACTTACCTCTGCCAGTACTATATGATTCTAGACATGCCATGTTTAACATGGGCACATGTAAGACTTTCACTAGAGCTGGGGTAAGCAAACTACAGCCTGTAGGCCAAATTCTCCTGCCACATGATATTGTAAAGAACATTTTATTGGAACATAGCCACACTTATTCATTTGCCTTTGTCCGTGGCAGCTTTCATGCTACAAGGGCAGAGCTGAGTAGCTGTGGCAGAGAGGATATAGGCCACAAAGCCTAAAATATTTAATGTCTGGATTTTTACAGAAAAGATTTACAGACTCTTTTGAGGCTTGCAGTGGAGGCTTGCAGCCTTCCCAGAGTATCCTAGGTAAACATGTGACTAACTTCTTTTCCCCTCTCCTATTCTCGAGATCCACCATTCCTAGCAGGAACTTTCCAGAAGAGAACACTGGCGAATTAGTTGACCTCTCTCACCACCTTCATGTCTCCTCTTTTTAACATCTCAGACAACACAGGGGACATTCTCTTCTTGTATGCCAGGAGTTCCCTTAAATCAGTATCTCCTTTCTTTAATGGTATTTACTTTGTTTCCTTTCTTGAGATGCTAGTGGAAGGTAGGGATTGGGAGAGAAAAACAAACTCACAAAGAGGAAGCTATAAATGAGGAGATATTCAACAAACACTGTACTTGTTATATATGGCCTGCTTTTATTTTCCTACATGTATAAATAAATTCCAGTAACTAGGTACTTGAAAGAGTAGATTGTTACTTTGTTTTTCTCAGTAATGCTAAAATATTCACTTGAATTTTTTCTCAAATTAAGTAAAACATCATCATTATGAATGATCTAGATAAATGAAAAATAAATTAGAAAGACTTCAAGAATAATATTGTGATATTAGCAACCATGTGAAATGTACAAACTGCTTCTAATACACATGGAGTTCTATCACTTTCTGTTTCTTAACACATTTGGATATATGTCATTCTATCTCTATTTCTATCAATCAACTCTAAATTGTGTAATGCCATACAGTTTGGGAGAGGACATTCAGCTACATTATGGTAATTTATATAGAATAATGTAATAGACTTCAGTGCTTAGAGGATAGTAAATACCTTTATTCATGCTATTTTTGACAACATTTAGGAACCATCTGAACGAGGTTTTTCAGTAGCCACAATGTGTACTTATTTTTCATTATACTTTTATGCTATAGTGAGGATCAAAACTAACATTCACAGATATTAGGTCTAAGCAAATTAATTTATTACCTCATGAGCTAAACATGGTCAGTTTCACCTTGGGTTAGGGTTAGGGTTAGGGTTAGGGTTAGGGTTAAATGTGTGGGTCTCATTTTTAGTTTATGATCATAAATCTCAAATGAGTCCTTGGGACTATCTAATAAAACTAATACCAGTGGAGAAGAAATTGAAGATGTGAGGATCTTATAGGCTAACTGTGGGAGATTCTTGATGTTGGAGTGGATGGTTATCCACTCGTCACATTGTGAACAAGAATTTGGGCAGGAGCACGAATTACTCAACCATAGAGACAGAAGAGTAGGCAGAATGTCCATTCTCTCTCTTCCTAGAAAAACTATTTCCCCCATCTCATCTCACTCCAAACTTTTACTCACTCTTCCTGCTCCTAATCTCAGCTGACTTTTATCTCTGATTCCCCTAAGAAAATCTGAGCAATCCAAAGAAAACTGCCTTATCTTCCCAAACCTGCATGCCTACTTGCTTCACTGTACTTTTACTCCACCTTATCCTTTTTTAATTTCTCATTAAAAATAATCCTCCTAATTTACACAGTTCTGTAGCTACTGTCGCATGATCCATTTTATAGCAAGAGTACTCCAAACACTTCAATATATACTTATTCTTTCTCCACACTCATTTCCTATTCTCTTATCGACTACTCCAGAGTTTCATTTCCACTGTTTATTAAAAATGTTCTTATATAAGTGCTCTGTAATCTCCATCTTTGAAACTCAATGGACAATTCACAGTATTTTCTTCCTAGAGCTCTTAATAACATTTAATACTGTTGAGTGATGTCTTTACTTGATTTCTGTGCTATATAACACTCTTCAGAATCCTGCACACTTTTCTGCTTACTTCAATTTCTTTTCTGGTTTCTTTTCCTCTCCTTAGTCACTAAATATTGGAGGAGCACCTGGTGCTCATCCCTGACTTTTTTTTTCTACTTAGACTCACATTCTGGATGACGTGACCTAATCTCATAGCTCAAATACTGTCTCTGTACCTATAAGTATTTCTCGCTTTTTATCTAATGTACTCATTGTGTTCCTGAACTCAGACTTCGACATCTCTGAATGCTTGCTTGACTTTTGTACTTGAATGTCTAATAGAGCTCTCTAGAAAACTTTGTTATTCAAAACCTTCCCCCGCATGAAAAACCTGATATTTTTACTCTATCTTATCCTTTTAGATAACAGAGCAGTTATATAAGAACAATTTTAATGAGTAGTGGAAATGAAACTCTGGAGTAGCTGAGGAGAGAATAGGAAGTGGGGAAAGAATAAGTATATATTGAAGTGTTTGGAGTACTCTTGCTATAAAATGGATCATGTAACAGTAGCTACAGAACCGTGTAAATTAGGATTATTTTTAATGGGAATGATATCTTCTATTTCACAACCAAACCATGAACAATAATGTCATCTCAATCTTCAAAAATATACCCTGAACTTGATTAACTCTCAATTCTTCCAATGCTGACACACTGGCCCAGGCCACATAGCCTCTCACCTGGACAGTGTAACAGTTTCAGTCCAATTCAGTTAATTCACTACAAGAACTTTAAGTGACTGTGTTAACTGAGGAGGAGATATGAGTTAGGCAAAAGCAGCAGAATAAATTTGGAGGATACAGGGTCATTTGTGATGACATTGATTAACTTCTGATTATACATGTGAGAACTTGGAACACAAGATTGTTTTTATGACTTAAATAACTAGATCGAAAGCTTTGGGTATTACAAATCGTAGTAGGATTTAAGACAAAAATTTCATGCAATGATAATTTTCAGTGTCCTAAGTGATCTAAGTTGTAAAGTTGAGGGGAGGAAATAGTAATTCATTTGTATTACCTTTAGGAAGACAAGGCCTCTGAACTTAAATATGACCAGATGCAAAGGTGGAATATTACTTTAAAGTTTATATGAAGCATAGGCAATCAGTCATTGGGGAAGGTCATCAAGAAGACATGGACTGCTGGTTTGACCTGTGAGCTGGACCTGGGCAATTGGAGCTTCCCCACTCCCTCTGCTGTGCTTGAAATGTGTGGTCCCCTGCCTTTCCTGCACTAGGAGCTGCCCAAGGACACAACCTTGAGATAGAAATGTGGTGATGAGACTGGTCTTGTGGCAGGCCGACCCTGCCTGGCCATTTCCTGCTCAAACCAGCTTGTTCCTGAATGCCTTCCCCCACCTCAAGGACTCTCCAACTAACATCAGCTGCTTCATAGCTTGCCAACCAAAACTGAGTAACGACATTCATAGAGAGAAAACAAATACTGCCGAACTGCTGGAAGACTGTGCAACACTTCAAGAATCTCTGCTCCTTTAATAACCTTTTCCCTGAGATCTGGTCTTTCTAAGGCAATCATGCTGACATAGACAGTATAAGTCACAAAGGTTTTATAATCCATGAGCTCATAGGATGTAAATGCTGAAACAGCTATGTCGTTTCATAGCTTGCCAACTGCTGTGTAGCTGTGTAGGGGTGACAAGACTGTATAAAACTGCCCACCATGTTACAATCGGGGCTCAGCCTTTGGATAAGAATCCGCTGAGCCCATGCTGGCATCAATAAACGTTGCTTCCTACTTATCCTGTCTCTCCATTCAAGAATCCAGCAACATTTTGGTTATGCAACTAAACCCTGTTAAGGCTTCATGTATTTATGATTGACCTCAGTTAAAGCCTCTATATCCACTTTTAAGATTTGACAAATGGGTGTGAAAAGCTACTGATCTTGTGACCAAATAAAGTAAATTCCCTCCTTATTAAACTTGCAACCTACCAATCTGGAGTGACCTGCCCTTTTTTTTTTTTTTTTTGGTCTCTCTCTGCCCTTCAGAAATGATGGCAGGTTTAGCTTACACCCAAGAAGCTTTTAAAGAGGTTGTGACCCAACATCAGTGGTACTTTTAATTAATACATTTCTACTTCTTTAACAATATTTTCTCACTATGCAAACTATAGTTTTACGCTGTTACACCCAGTGTGTAACATCTGCCTTTCATGAAAAGTTCTGATACCCCAGGGCCCCTTCAATGACAATAATGGCTCTGATTGAATCTACTTACATGCTCATACTTTCACACATTCCAGTTTATCCTGAACGATCCCTCGCTCCATTGGAAACGAGTCAAGGTAATAAGAAATACAAAGCTCTTTTTACTAGATCTCTAATGAGGTTTTGGATTGTTGAGAAGAATCATTCTATGTCTGGCCCTAGGCGGTGGTGGAGAAATCAGTGAAGGAGAGCTTCTGAAAATGTCCTGGTGACTCTCAGTTCCTTCCAGGTATATGCTTTGCTCTGAGAGCACTGAACAAAGAACTCTGACTTTCTTTCTTGACTTTATTTTCTCCTATAATCTTAAATGATGTGTTTCATTTAAAACTACTTCACTTCTCATATATTTCTCCTTGACCTCTTTAGATAGTGGGAGGCAAGCAGCCATGAAAGAAATAAAACTGAAAAACAGAGTATGTGATAAGAACTGAATTGCAGGTAACAAAATAGTATTTCTAACATTATGAAAAACGAGGGCATATTTTGTTTTAAAAACTAAAGGAGGAAATTTCATTATTAAAAGAGCTCATCTTCATGGCTATTACCATGTGTACTATAAAGAGTAACCACCTTAACTTCACATCTTAATTCCAATTAAGAAACTGTTTGTAATCATTCTCTGGCAAAGTACTGTATTTTTCATTCATCCTGTAAATATTTATTTAAAACTTATTTTATTTCACTTTAATATTGTTTTATATCATTCAACATGCAAGAAAATTTTACTATTAAAGTAATCCAGTAATAATTTATTATGAAACATGAAGAAGTCTTTAGAAAACTATAAAAACACAATTTGGTAAATTAAGATTTTGTTATTTAGAGTTTAACATAGTGGTAAAGATCATGAAAGGCTATCAATCATTAAATCATCCATAAAATGGAAGAGCAGTGTTAATTTTTCTTTAGTGATTTTTCTTTAGTTATTTTATTTGGGTCCTCATGATTTGTATACTTTTTTATTAATTTTTATTATGGTGATATTGATTAACAAATCTAGTAAGTTTCAGGTGTATAATTTAACAGTAAGGTGCATATGTACATTGCATTGTGTTCACCGCCCTTAGATTTCTTTCTGTAACCATGTATTTGACCCCTTTTACCCCATCTTCCTCCCCTTCTGCCCTCCCCACTACCCTCTGGTAACCACTAGTCTATTGTCCATGTCCATGAGTCTCTCTTTGTTTGTCCTGTTTGTTTGTTGCTTTTAGGTTTATATCCCACATATAAGTGATGTCACATGGTTTTCAAATTTTTCTGTCTAGCTTATTTTGCTTAGCATGATTATCTTCGAAGTCCATCCATGTTGTGGCAAATGGCAGTATTTCATCTCTTCTTATGGCTGAGTAAAATTCCATTGTATATATGTACCACAGCTTCTTTATCCAGTTGTCTGTTGTAGGATTCTTCAGGAGCTTCCATGTTTTGGCCGTTGTGAATAATGCTGCTATGAACATTGGTGTGCAGATAATTTTTCGGATATGGGTTTTCAAGTCTTTGAGATAAATACTCAGTAGAGGGATTGTTGGATCATATGGTAGATCAATTCTTAGTTTTTTGAGGAAACTCTGTTTTCCATAGAGGCTGTACCAATTTGCAGTCCCACCAGCAGTGCATGAGGGTTCCTTTAACTTCATGACCTCTCCAACACATTATTAATTGTCTTGTTGATAATAGCCATCTTTACAGGTATGAGATTTGATCTCATTGTGGTTTTGATTTGCATTTCCCTAATAGCGATGTTGTGCATCTTTTCATATGTTTGTTGGCTATTTGTGTGCCTTCTTGGGAGAAATGTCTGTTTGAGTCCTCTGCCAATTTTTTAATTCGATTGTTTGTTTTTTTGTTGTTACTGAGTTGTATGAGTTCTTTGTATATTTTGGATATTAGGCCTTTATTGGAGGTGTTGCTTGCAAATGTATTTTCCTATTCGGATGGCTGTCTCTTTACCTTGTTGACAGTTTCTTTTGCTGTGCAGAAGCTTTTAAGTTTGATGTAAACCCCTTCATTTCTTTTTGCTTTTATTTCTCTTGCTTTTGAGGTCAAATTTGTAAAATTCTCGGTAAGTCCAAGGTCCCTGAGTTTAGTTCCTATGTTTTCTTCTATGCTTTTTATTGTTTCAGGTCTTATATTCAGGTCCTTAATCCGTTTTGAGTTAATTTTGGTGTGTGATGATAGACAACAGTCTAGTTTCATTCTTTTGCAGGCGGCTTTCCAGTTTTCCCAGCACCATGTGTTGAAGAGGCTTTCCTTTCTCCACTGTGTGTTTTTGGCTCTTTTATCGAAAATTACTTGCCCATATAAACAAGGGTTTACTTCTGGACTCTAGATTCTGTTCTACTGGTCCATGTGTCTGTTTTTCTGCCAATGCCATGCCGTTTTGATTATTGTCGCTTAGTATAGTTTGAAATCGAGCAGAGTAATGCCTACAGCTTTGTTCTTTTTTCTCAGGATACCTTCGGCAATTCGGGTCTTTTGTGCTTCTATACAAATCTGATGATTTTTTCTTTAAAAAAATGTTGATGAGATTTTAATGGGAATTGCATTGAATCTGTATTATGCTTTAGGTAATAGGATCATTTTAACTATGTTGGTTCTTCTGATCCAAGAACACGGAATCTCTTTCTATTTCTTTATATCTTCTTTAATTTCTTTTAGTAGGGTCTTATAGTTTAATCATATAAGTCCTTCACTTATTTTGTTAAATTTATTCCTAGATATTTTATTCTTTTTGTTGCAATTGCAAAAGGAATTATTTTTTCCACTTCTTTTTCTGACACTTCATTATTAGAGTATAGGAACGCTATGGATTTTTGAACCATGATTTTGTATCCAGAAACTTTACTGTATTTGTATTTGGATGCCTTTTATATCTTTCTCTTGCCTGATTGCACTTGGTAGGACCTCCAATGTTATATTGAATAAAAGTGGCGATAGTGGACAACCTTACCTTGTTCCTGATCTTAGAGGGAGGATTTTTAGGTTTTCACCATTAAGTATAATGTTGGCTGAGGGTTTGTCATATATGATCTTTATTATGTTAAGGTACTTCCCTTTTATACCTATTTTGTGAAGTGTTTTGTTCTTAAATGGATGTCGTATCTTGTCAAAGGCTTTTTCTGCATCTATTGATATAACCATATGATTCTTATTTTTTGTTTATGTGGTGTATCACATTAATCAATTTGCCTATGTTGAACTATCCCTATGCCTCTGGGGTGAAGCCCATCTGATCATGGTGTATAATCTTTTAAATATGTTTCTGTATTCAGTTCACTAGTATTTATTTAAGATTTTTCATCTGTGTTCATGAGAGAGATTGGTCTGTAGTTTTCTTTTTTTGTGCTATCTTTACCAGGTTTTAGTATCAGGATAATACTGGCCTCATAAAATGCATTGGGAAGTATTGCCTCCTCTTCGATTTTTTGGAAGAGTTTGAGGTGAATAGGTATTAAATCTTCTTTGAATGTTTGGTAGAATTCACTAGTGAAGCCATCTGGTCCTGGACTTTTACTTTTTGGTAGGTTTTTGATGATTGTTTCAATTTCCATGCTGCTGATCAGTCTATTTAGATTTCCTGGCTCTTCTTGATTCAATCTAGGACAGTTGTATCTTTCTAGATACTTGTTCATTTCTTCTAGGTTGTTAAATTTGGTGTTATATACTTTTTCATATTATTCTCAATCCTTTGTATTTCTGCTATGTCAGTGTAATTTACCCTCTTTCATCCCTGATTTTGTTTGTGTTCTTTCTCTTTTTTCTTTAGTGAGTCTAGCCTGGGGTTTGCCACTTTTATTAACCTTCTCAAAGAACCAACTCTTTGTTGCATTTATTTTTTCTATTGTTTTTTTGTTTTGTTTTGTTTTCAATTTCATTTAATTCTGCTCTAATTTTGATTATTTCTTTCCTTCTGCTGATTTTAGGCTTCATTTGTTCTTCCTTTTCTAGTTCTTTAAGATTAAGTGTTAGGTTGTTTATTTGGGCTCGTTCTTGTTTTTGGAGATAGGCCTATGATAATGGGAACTTTTATTACCGCTTTTGCCATGTCCCAAAAGTTTTGATATGTTGTACTATCATTATCATTCATTTCTATGTATCTTTTGATCTCTTTTTATTTCTTTGACCCAGTTATTCTTCAGTAGCATGTTGTTTAATCTCCATAAATTTGTGGTTCTTCCCACTTTCTTTTTATAGTTGATCTCCAGCTTCATGGCATTATTATCAGAGAATATTGTTGGTATGATTTCAACCCACTTATATTTGTTGAGGCTATGTATGATTTGTATTTTTAATTCTTTGGCTTATATAGACCCTCTACTTCTGCAATTTTTTCAGTCTCAGGTTATCAGGACCCAGAACTACGCAAGGTCAAACCTTATTGGGAATTATGAGGTAGGCTGTCTTCACATTTCTGTATCACATTTCAATTATAAAAGCTCAAAAAGGATTAAATGTTAAAGTGAAAAAAGAAAACTATGATAACATTGTCTACTAGTCTTAAATATTTCAAAAATTGTCGCTTTCTTAGATAAGATATTCTAGGACCAGTTTTGAGCAATTTGTGTTTATGTCCCTCCTCTAACATTTCCTAACTTACTCTCGCTCAGTGTTTTTCCTCCAATTTCCTTAGAAATTCCTCCTGTAGTGGATAGGAATGGCATTCAAGTGCCAGAAGTAATAATATAAAACTCAACTGATAATAAAGGTATAAGGTAATAAATAAATAAAACTCTCTCTGTTTCTCTGTCTCCAAAATATCTGATTCATTCCTTAGAGACATAAATTATTGCAATTTTCTCTCATATCTCCAGAAATATTATGTACATACAAAATCAAGCATGCATGTACATAAATAATTACACATATATTCATACTCCTGGATACTTAACAGTTCTGAAATCAGAATGATTTTTACCGGCAGTAGTGATTATGCTTGTCATTCCTGATTTTCTCCTGGTGTCATTAACTGAGTGCTGTAACAAAAATATATTTTAATCAATAAACCAGTTAAGGGTCATTTGAGAAAGGAATATGATCTTGATTCTTTAAAATACATTTGATGACACCTTCTGATAAATCAAGAAAGTACCAGCATGAAATGTTGTACCACCATTCTCTTGATGTATGTAGAATAAAATTGTGTAGAAAAACACATATATTAATGACATTCAGTTTAAAAGTTCTTCAGAGAAAGAGGACTCTACGAAGAAGAAATGTTAGGAATAACCAATTTTACTATTTCTGTATGGTCAAGAAAACTATATGAGTTAAGAAACTTATGCCTAAATTAGACTAAAAGATCTTTAAGAGACATACCAAATAGGAGTTTTAAATTATAAGATGGAGTTGTGTCATTGCTTAAGTGATAGCAAATTATGTTTCTTATGTAGATGTGGAATTGATACCTTTTGTCAGTTTTTTAAATATAGTATCTGTGTGTATCTGGGTATGTGTATATGCAATTTATATTTAAAGAGATAGTGACATTTATACACCTTATGCAACTTTCCTTTTAAACTTATGTTAGATATTACTTCATATGTTTGTTTTATTCTTTCTAATATGTTATATTTTACAGTAATGACATACCATAGATTAAACAATTTACTATTAACCAGTACTTCAGTTTGATTAGTGAGGCTCTAAACCAATATTCTTGGTGCCCTTATAAGAAGAGAGACACCAGGGATGCACACATAGAGAAAAAAGCCTTTGTGAGGACACAGTGAGAAGACAGCATCTGTAAGTCAGGGAGAGAGGCCTTAGGATAAACCAAACCTGCCAACACCTAGATCTTGGACTTCTACCCTCTAGAACTGTGAGAAATAAATTTCAATTATTTAAGCTACCCAGTCTATGGTATTTTGATATGGCAGCCCTAGCAGACTAATACAGACAAAAGAGATGGATACAGACAGGCCATTAATGCCATCCATTTACAAAAGATCTATAAAAAATTTTATTGAATATACTTTTCAGTATAACATAAAGCATAACATACATGGATAAAAGTGGAAAAATCATGAGTATGAAGTTTACATTTTTTTTCCAAAGTGAACACACTCCTGTAGTCACCAAGATCAAAATCTGGAACACTGCAATTTGTGTGTGTGTGTGTGTGTGTGTGTGTGTGTGTGTGTGTGTTGTGAGATAGCAGTTCATGTTTTTTATAGCTATCCAACAAATTCAGCAAATTTTACTAAAAAGTTATCTGTTTTTTATTCTTCATGTGAACTTTGCTATAAATTAGGTTCTACCTTTATGTGGTTCTTTTTGGATGACATATTCTGTTCTGTCTCTCTGTTTGCACCAGTACCACATATTCTTAATTATTGTAGTCCTACCAATATGTGTCCTTTAAAATTGTCTGAGAGGGTCACGCTTCTTTGCCTTTTTGTAGAAATTTGAGAATCATCATGTAAATTTCCATAAATCAAATCGCTTGGGTTTTGATTGGGGTGGCATTGAATCTATAAATTAATTCATAGAATCATAATATCTTTAAAATATTGAGTTTTCTTTTAACCTTGTAGGTAGATGTCCTACAGATATTTCATTGTTTATTCCTAGATATTTGATATTTTAATGCTATTTTAAATTATACCATTTAAAAATTTAAATTATCTGTAGAGTCTGGGATTTTTCAAGTGCATACAATCAATGACAAGTTACTATGTTTGATGGTTGGTTTTTGTATTATTACATAGGTTAGATTCTTCAGTATAATATCAAGTATAAGGGATAATAGTGGTAAGAGATGTATCATTTACAATTTCACGAGGCAAGCTCTCAAAATTTCACCATTAAATCATTAAATATGATTTGTTGTTGGTTTGATAGTCTTTATAAAGTTTAGTTTCTTCTATACTCTGCTAATAGTTTTTGTCATGAATGAATTTCGTCAAATGCTTTTTATATTTATTGACATAATTATGATTTCAAATAACCTAGTAATATAAATTGAATAATATTATTATTAACTTCCTCTAATATTTGGAATAAAATCCATTTGAAGGTGAGGTATTGTACTTTTTATATTTTGTTGGCTTTGATCTGATAACACTTAAAAAAAATTATGTCCATAAGAAAACTCATGAGAAAAAAGTTAGTCTGTCGCATGTACCCATAATTCAGCTCTCCATTTTTATTTCTTTCCTGATGCTCCAAGAGTCTTTCTTTTATCATATACTTTGTTTGAAGAATTTCAGTTAGCCATTCTATTTTTTTTTTTTTTTTGGTGAAATTTATGTGGCTTTTATTATTTTGCTAATGTTTCAAAGTAAGTCTGGGAAGTAAAGACACAGATGGGGAAAGAAAAAGGAAGAATAGAAAAGTACCTTTCAAATTCCTTAGCTATTAAAGCATGTGCTAAGAAAAGAAAATTCAATAAAAGCGTCATGTCTTTATCACCAAAAAGCTCTTCATAGAGATGTATAACAGATAGATGGAAACTCTTTAGCTCTGGTAGAGGGAACTCTGACAGAGAATTAATCCTGCATCAAACTTGGTGCACGTGGAAGATTGGGCAGTGCAGCTGCTACACAGTTGAGTAGATGAAAAGTTGACTCTCCAGTATCTACTTCCTAGCTTGTGAGTAGGAGCATGTGTGCCCCTTCACCTGTCAGAGTATTTCTTCCTCTCCAGCAGGTAAAGCGGGGCCCAATTGTGCAGCAAGGGAAAAACTGTTGGGCAAGACTCTTTTTAGAAAAGAGTAACTTTTTTTTTTTCTCTATATTTGCTGGTTGTGTTGATTGACCAGAAGTAACTTCTTTTACTTTTGGGCAGTAAAATTGTGTCCTGTTGATAAAGTAATTTACACTTGGTGTTCTTAAAAGGTATAGGAGTGAAAACAAAGCTTCTTTTGTACCTAGACTAGCAGGAAGGGGAAGATGTGGATTCTAAGTGTCAGGGCATGAAAAAGTTAATTTTCTATTACCACGAATGAACTGACACACAAATGTTCACAGTTCATAGAAATGAACTGAGTCCCCTAGCTTATACTGCTAAGTCTAGGGTCAGCTTAATCACAGGTTGGCATAAGTATGACTATGCTTCTAAAGGTAAGGTGAAAAGATACATTCCTAATACAGCAGTTTTTTCCCTAATTAAATGGATTTGCATGAGCAGAAAGCCTATTCAAATAGGGACTATTTGACTAGGGACTCTTTTTTCATTATTTTATTTGCTGAGGGCAACCCTTAAAACTTATCACTGCCATTTTTTTTTAATGTACAGAATTGGAACAGTATGACATGAGCAAGAATAAGTCATTACAGGAATCATAGTAATAGTCAACAGGCATCTCATTTTAACCACTGAGTAAAGAGAGCTAAAGGGGACAAGTTCTTCTGAGAAGAAGCTAAATGTGTTTAAAAGAGAATACTACACCAGTCTTTTCTTCCTTTTTCCTGAAAGAAAAGAGTATATGAACTTGAGGGTGGGTGGGTGGGAAAGTGACCATTAAACAAACACCTATCTTTGTGAAACAGTTGTAGCCAAGTGGAGTCAGGTGTGGACCAGTGGTTAATTTTTTGCAGTGATCTTGTTTTAAGCATCTACAGTGCAATTATGTAGCTAATAAGTGAACACAGGTTTTAATTTCAATTCACAGCAAATGACAGTGATCACAGATTTAGCACCTTGGTTTGTATTTCCCCTGTACTAAAATTATCTATTGCTGTGCACCCCAAGCTTTAGGTGAGAAGACTATATTCTTAGATGAATAGCTTCTCTGTGGCTGCTAAGACTACACTTTGCTCCAATATAAAGTGTGACTTTCTTATCAGAGAAAGTAAGTATTCAATGCTAAATATGAGACCGAAGCCATGAAGAAGTGTGGTAACAGGTGTTTTGGTTCAGGAATAGGCTGTTTAACAAGTCAAATGCATATTATTCTCTCTGAAGCATTAACTTATTTTAAGCAACAGAATTATATTTTTCGGCTTGAAGTGTGCTTTCTTCTACATATGATTTCTCAGTTTTTTCTTTTTCTTTTAGTAGATATTACTGTCTCTTCCAATATTTCTTCAAAACGTTCACCTTTCTGGGAGGTTTTCTTAGAGGCCACCTTTAATGTTCTGTGTTTCCAGCTGGTGCCACTTCTCCATGAGCACGGAAAGCAGGTGTTGAGGCCTTGAAGCTGCTTCTGGTTGGTGCGAACGATCTTATAAGCCGTGGGGCGCACAACTGCCTGGCTCCTGTCCACTCCATAGGACTCCAGCGGCCAGCAGTAGGGTGGCTGAGCGAAGAGGCCGAGTTGCAGGCTGCCCAGGAGGCCACACTGCAGCGGGACAGCGACTGAGAGTGGAGGCTGCATACACCCTCGGCCTGGAGAGGCTCGACAACAGGGCGAGAGAGGTCTGGGAACATCTTGAGGTAGGAGAGGGCGGTGCGCAGGCACTGCCCCAAGCTGCAGCTCTGTGTGCAGGGGACAGGGTTGGTGTGTGCCTGCAGCTGGAGATGCGTAGAGTTGGGGTGCGCCGGGCGAGTCTGAGCCATTCTTTAAAGGCAGGTTTTAGTTTTCCTTTGTCTGAGAATGTTATTTTGCCTTTGTTGTTGGAGAGTTTCACTGGAACCAAGTGTTTGTACTTTCTTCCAGGATTGTACCAGTTAGCAACAGCTGTGAAACAAACTACTCTAAAAATTAGTAGTTTAAAATAACGCTTATTATTCTGTAGGTTTGTAATTTAGGCTGGACTCTGATGAAGACTTTTGTTTCATCTGGGTTTCCTCGTTTTTCTTAAATCAGTTACAAGTAACTAGATATTTCTCCTTCTGAAGGTTGGTGGGCTGTAAGCCTGGGCTGCTTTGCTGTTCTTTCTCATCATCCACTAAAACCGTGCACATGTGCTAGGGAATCCGTGAGAGAAAGAGAACTTCTCAAAATTTCTCAAATGTTAGTCTTGGAACTGGCACAGCATATCTTTTAATTGCATTTTATTGGCTAACAGCAAGTCATAAATCCACCTATAAACAAGGGATATGAGAAAAGATTCCATCTTTAGATTGGAGGATCTACAAAGTCAAATTGCAAGGGGAGTGGGTAGAAATGGGAGGAGGGGAGAACTGGGGACACTTTTGAAATTGGTCTACCACAAATATCTTAAAACTTCAATCTTGCTTGCTTTTGTAGGTTGTTGGTGTTGTCAAAGAGATTTTTAAAAAATAGTTAATCTATACTTTCTTTGTTCTTATTAGGAAGGTTGGTCTGATGTAATTTAATCTATAGTTAGAGGTGGAAGTCTTACAACGGTATTTTTAAAACATGAATTTTGGGGAAGATGATGTCAAAAATTCAGAAATAACTAACATGAGTAAAAGCAATGAATCACCAAAGTAGTAATTAGTAAAACTTTATTATTGTACACATATCAAAAGACAGCGAACTGGGAGCACTCAAGCCAAAACGTGGCATGAGGTTCAGGAATATATTGTTATAAAGCAACTTATATAGTGAGAAGGCAGTGAGTATTTATTCTTCACAGTGGTTATAATATTAAAATTTTCTTAAATGATTGGTAATTGGTTAGTGGTTACCTCATATCAATCTTGGGAAATGGTTTAAGTTTTATATATGGTTACCAGAGGCATGAACAAGAAATGGGCAAGGTAATTTCACAGAATGAACTAAATAAGCTTCGCTTGTATGTGTGACTAAATTGATTTTTGTCTGCTCAGAGAATTTTCAAGGCTGGTCTTCATTTGTTTTTTATTTTAACACTGGAAAGATTATTTGCATTTTTAGAAAAGGTAGGCATCTATACTATAAGACTAAGTGGTATAAACTGTTTGAAATAAAGTTCAAAGCACTGTTGATTTCCTTTGTGTAGGATGAATGTGAGAATTAAGATACTTTAGCAACAGCTGTTTAATCAAGATAGAAATAGAGCAGTAACAGGGAACATGGCAATCGCTGTGAGAGAGAAATAGAATATAAATGGGAATCAAGATGAAGCAATAGATCTATGTCCAATATCATGACTAAATAAATGAACTTACATGTCAAGAACCATGGTAAACACAGGAAAGAGGGAAGGTAGAGTTTTTTACGATGCTAATACTCATGTTTTTTTTTATTGCAATGGAATTATTTTCTAAGTATAAAAAGCAACAATGAAGCAAATCACAGTCTTAAAACTAGTTAGCCTGAATTCAACATGGTATTTCTCATGACATTTCTGTTATAGCATTCGACAAAGCAGTTTCTTTATAGTGGCCTTTAATAAATGAAAAGCCTTTTTTTAATTAGATTATTACAAATATACAACTTATTAAAACATTTGTGAATTGTATGTGTTAAAATAATCTCCAGTAAAGAAATCTAGGATATTTGCTTTGTAAATAATAAAAGCAAACATAAATATGTCCTAGTGACTCTGAGAACAGAATTTTAAAAATTGTCAAGAGAACATGGAATTAGAAAATGTTACATAGGAAAACTGAAATCAATCTTTTAATAATCTGGCAAAGAGAGTAAATAGTTTACATTTTTGCTTAATAGTAAAGAGTCTCAGATTTGATTGTTTAAAACCAATGTAATCGAACAACATGGCATTTACAAGCTAGAGATCTTGAAAAAACATTAGATAACAAAGATGTTATGAACTGAATTCAATTAAAAGAAAATTAAAGGCAAGCATGGATAACAAATAATAAAATGCAATAATAATCATGTAAAAACAAATAGACATCCTAATATTGAATAATATAAAATCAAAATATAGCAAACAAAAATTCCTGTAAGCAAAAGGAAAAATTGATACAAATATATAACTGTATTTAGAGACCAAATAAAAAGATTAAATCTGTGACTAATCATGTAGATAAAATTTAAAGAACTGGCCATATAATAGCACCAAATTAATTTAATTAAAGTGATATAAATAATTCAGCAAGAAAGTAGAATCACTAGATGTGTATTATATTTTATGTACTGTAGTTGATACAAGCTTTCACGCATTTGTGGATATTTACACCCATGGGTATATATTATATACTAGGTCACAAAGAAAAGTTCAATAAATATTTAAAACATATTGAAATAAAATATAAACCAGAACAATCAAGAAATTCTGGTAAACAAATACATAGGGAAGGATATTGGAGCTGATTAAAGGAATTCTATTAATGTTTTCCAAGATTATCCAAGACAGCTAACATGAATTAAAATACATTTTTGATGATAATGTAAAGGCACCGCTTTTCATCACCAATAAATTAAACTAAACTGCAATTAAGATTTTCAATGGGGATTTATATGAAATCTAATTTTAATGACACAGTAAAAAGGAAAAACAAAATTACTTATGTTTTAGTAGAGCTCAGTTAAATGCAGTTTTGCAGGTGAGAAGTAGAATTGTGACTTTACAAAGAAAATCTCAGAATGACAAAGAACAGTGATGAAGGGAGATACTGCCACAGAATTAAAAGAAACATGTAGTTTTAATTTTCTGTGACTGTATGTCTTCAAAACTACAAATGACTATGGTTTTGATAATGATTTTTAATAACAAAGAAAAGCGTATTATCAAAAAGATCAGTGAAATCTAATCGATAATAGAAAAGGTTCATTTTTTTTATATTAGATGACAAAGAGAAAGTATTTTTGCTTTATCATAATCATGCAATATAATTTCTACTTAGTCTGTGTTTTTGATATTTCTATAAGATAATTTAGAGGCTAAGATTTTTTTCTTCACTAAATTTATTGGTTGAATAGTTTATATTTAAATACAAATGTCTTGAGTGAAGTTTGAAAAAACATGTTTGTGCTAGTCCATGTGGAATTTGAAAAGAGTGAGGTGACCTGTTGAGCTTAGGTTGGGAAGAGGGTGAATGGGAGAAGGAGGCTGTTCTCTCAGACCAGACTTGAGAATTGACAACATGATATGTCTGTAGCTTTCCACTGGGGTAGGTAAATTCAGTCTTAACCTTCAATCACACCTGTCTTTGCATGTCATTTTAGTAGTTATCTGTAGACAAGGTCAATTTTCTCCCACTTGCTTAGTTGTCTTCCTGTCCAATCTTGGCTTTATTCTTTATCTTCTACTTACTGTTTTTCTTGCAAACCCAATTCAGGGCTTCTTCATAGGAAAGGAACATGAGAAGACAAGCAAACTACCAAGATTAGAGCTAGACTTGGATGTATTTTTAGAATTTACTGAACCAGCTTAGAGTTTTCTGAGTGACTTTTTTCAGATCTATCTTATGATTTGAACAGTGATAGTCATCAGTAACAAGGCCTCAATGGAGCCAGAACACCAGCAGCCTCATGTTCATTACTGTCTAGAACAACTGTAGATGTGTATATTCCTGTTATTCTGAGGCTTATTAGTGTTATCTTTCCTATTTTGGTAAATAGAAGTTATCCATTAATCTATATTCATTAATCATATGCTTGCATTGTCAGACCAAATGCGTAATTTTTTCAGAGCCTGCACTGCGAGCTCAGCTGTTTATCACAAAATTATATATTTTCAAATCAATACACATCACCACAATTGAAATTCTGAAGTCTGAATAAGTTTGCATAAGGAAGTTTGGCATACAAAAGGCTAGTCTTGCTTTGCACTATTCATTTTTGGTAAAGGCTTCAGGTGAGTAACCTGCACCAGTACTGCTCTATACATTTATGAAGCAGATATGAGAGGATAAGCTATGGCTTTGTAACATGGTACAATTCTAGGCCAGAGAAATGACCTTATTAGTTGTGAACTTAACTAAAGGCTGCTGTTTTACATTAGAAGCCTTGCTCTGCATTGTGGTGCTCATACCAAGCCACCAAAAGGGGAGAGGGCTAAAGATGTAAAAGGCTTCTTTCTCTCCACTTACCCTGTGAACATTTGCCATATTCTTCCTCTGCAGCTGCCACCCTCTCTATGATGGCTCCTGGCTGTGAAATACTTGAATTTGTGTCTGTCACTACAGCTGCTGCCCCTTGAAAATACCAGTGTCAGGGCCAGAACCTAGATTCTGATACTTGCAATGTTGGGACCCAGAGCGGTTGGTGCTACTGTCCCTAGAGCTATTATGAGTATTTAGCGGAACTGGAGAGACTGTTGATTTTCTGATTCAAACTTACATATTCTTACTCAAAGACTAGGACCAAGTCTAGTATGTCAAGAATATATCTCAATTATATATGCCTGCAGCCTCACGACTTGTCTCAGATTCCCTTCTGGGCATAGGCTACGACTTCATGCATCTCTTCCCTTCAGCTCAGGAAGATCAGTTCAAGCTGCAAAGCTCAACCTGCTTTCATACCTCTTTGATAGACATCAGTCATGCCTGGCCAATTCTGAGTCCCAGCAAAGGACACAAGGTGGGCTCAAGCTGGGATCTTCACAACACAATAACAGAAATATGCATAAGTATATCTTAAAGTTTGACCTAAGCTAGTATCTTGTAAATTTTGCAATGTAAACATTATAATTGGCCCCACGGTCTCACTTCCCAAGGTTTATGCCTTTGACCAACTAACTCTTAGACCTAAATAAAGACATCAGTTAAGACTGGAACCAATGTTTCAACTTCCCAGAATGTCTCCTCTTTAATATTTTCAATTTCCTTAAACCAAAACTCCCTGTAATGATATTTGTTTTTACAGGGATTCTCAAACAAATTTTCTTCAGAAGATTGATGTTTTTGAGATGAGTAGAATTCTTATTTCTACTAAAATGATTTCTCTTCATTGTTTTCTTCTATTTCAAGAACAAGTCAATTTTGTAATTTTATTTCCAAATGTCTCTAGTGATCTGACCTCTGTCAAGCAATTATCACGACGATAAAATTATAGGACATTAAGATGGAGTGACAGCTTTGCTAACTTCTGAATGGAGCATCCATATGGATAAGGAGTATGAGTGATTCCCAAATTATAATCTTGACTACATATCTCTTAACAGGCAATAAATAATAAGGGTAGAAATTATTAATTGAAGTGGAGATATAAACATATTTTTGTTTATAAAAGTCCTCATATCTTAAATCAATGTGAGACTGTAGTAAGAAAACATATAACATTTTTAAGATTAGTGGAAATTTAAGTATTTAAAGGAAACATAAAATGGCACTTCCAGCCTAACAAACAGTTTAGGTCTTTCCCACAGCTTGATGACTAGGTGGGGCAAGTTGAAATATAGCAAGAACTTTTTATTGCCTTGAAGTTATTAATCAGTAGAATTCTCTCATGATAAATAGGATTTTGGAAATAAACATTGTGTACGTGGAGCAGCTAACCTGTGTTCTTGATGAGTTCACTTGCAGAGGAGCTCTACTGGGTAAGCTGGAGGTCTTTGAATCTCTTCAGCCTCTGATTGCTCATTCTGGTCATAGTGGCATCTTCTTGGGAACTGACTTTTGCTCTCTACAGCTTTTCTTGGAGTGTCATAGAGACAGTCATGAGTCATAGATTGCAAAGGAGTCTCAAACTAGGGCAGGAGAAAATGCAATCTTCCAGATCCTGTAACTTTTTTTTAAATGCCCTGCTTTTTGTTCCCTTTTTCCTCCTCCCAGGACTATTATTTACTCCTTCCTCCTCCCACCCTGGCTAACTGAGCAGAAACTGCTTGCTTGGTCATCAAGATACATCATCTTTCTCTTGAAAATTTCCCTCATCTGGGATATTCTAGAGAAACAACTTTACAAAATTCGTACTTTCCCTATTACTTCCCAATACTAAAGATGGCAAATATCGATGAATGAATGAATCCACAGGCAAATGTAATTAGGTATTAGTAGGCAGCCTTTCTAGGTCATGCCATTTATATTTCAAATTAAGATTTTTAGGAGGAAAAATTCAATAAAACAAGGTTGAGAATTTAAGGTAACAAAGTAGGCATGGGAATTTATCTCAGTGCGGATCTTTGCGGAGCTTTCAAATCAGCCAAGCAGAGAGACTTGGTTAGAATAACTTTTGTTTTAAAGTTGATCTGTAGCTGTGTGAATTGGATGTCCAATCTATTATGCTATTGAGAAGCATTCATACTGTAATTGTCCAAGTTAGAATAGTACAACAAATAACCTCATTCTTTGAAGCACTATATGGTGTTTCGTGCCAAGAGATTTTCAGATTTAACCTAGTTTCTACTTTATTTAAATAAAATTATTGAGATAACATTGGTTAATAAAATCAAATAGGTTTCAAGTGTCCAATTCAATAGTACATTATATGTATGTTGCAATGTGCGTTCACCACCCAAAGTTAAATTTCCTTCTGCCACCAAATATTTGACCCCCACCCGCTTTTTGTTTTAATACTAATTTATAAGATTCCTTTTCCCATTCAGCAGTCACATTCCCATATTATATAGAAGTTCTACTGTAGTCTATCAGGTCCTATAGCTGTCAGTTAGAGAAGCAAAGCATTTTTAGCCTCCCATGACTCAGGCAGTAGAATTGATATCATAACCCTTATAATCCAAGTTCAAAGCAGAGAAGAGGCATCAAGGCCTCTCAGCAATCATCAGTTTTCCTTTTCTACTAGCTGCAGCCACAAGATGGCAATGTGACAATTTAAATGAAATCAAAAGTTATAGAGCTTTGCTTTATTTAGTTTAGAGGATTATAAAGACAGTGGAATCCACTTTAGGCAAGTATTTAAGTTGAACTGTGAGCTATATCCCACGATGTATTAATGTTTGTGCTGTGGTTTAGGAGATGGTGACCCCAGTCAGAGTGATGCAGGCTGGGACAGTATATGATTCTATAACCACACAGCTTTGCCTTCTCCTTTTCTCCTCTAACATGGGTGATGGTTGATGCAAGTTTGTGGATGCAGCCTTTACATAGTAATGAGAAAGTTTTGAATGACATTGAGTGGCACTGGAGGACAATAGCAAACACGTTGATTTTATTTCTCATCCTCAGAGATGAAGACAGACTGAGTAAATTCCACCATGGAATTACCTTTTGTAGGGCAATAAATCCTATTCTTTTATTGCTAAGTCATTTAACAATTCCTCAAAAGCTCATTCTTTTTCTCGATGAGAGATGTGGTGAGCTTTACTTTATGAAAAATTTATTATTTAGGTACATGAATCTGTATTGTAAAATATAGAAGGGTTCATTATAGAGAAATGTTTAATATATTTTAGGATAGCACAGTTTGAAATATGCAAATATGTTTATTTTTAAAATAAGTCTAGGGCAAGTTTCCTTATGATCTAGAATTTAAAAAAAAAATATATAATATTTATATGTGTATATGTATATATGTCTGTATATGTCTATATAATAACTACGTAATAGAAAGCTTTTGAAGATTAAAGAAATAATCCATGTAAAACACTTGACACATAGACATCATACAACAAATGTTAGTTATTATAATATTTTTTGTTTTAGCATTCATGGTTGGTGTTACATTGGCAGTTGTACACAGGAGCAAGTTAGCTTGGCTCTGTTCCAAAGCCACAGATAAAATTCCTTTCCCAGTTTATAATATTAATAGCTAATTCATGTTGACTAAAACTTTAAAATGTATGTTTTGTATGCATAATCTGCCCCACTTACACATGCTCCCTTTAAAATGCCCAAATCACCTCTGTACAAATAAGAATGAGCTCATTTCTTTCTCCTACTGTCAATAGTTACTAAATAAAATCTGTTTTCACCACTTTAGCCAATGCTCAGATGTGTTTATTTTTGACAGAACCAAAGAGTAGAAGCAGGAGTGATCTCAGTGACTGTGACAGGAGTGATCTCAGTGACATTTATGGAGACCTGAATGGGCTGCTTGCTTCCTGTCCCTGAAACTCTCTACTGTTCAGAGTTAGGTATCCTGGTCCCCAGAGTGAGCAAACACTTAACATTCTGTTGCATTAAACAATTCTCTTTTGACTTAAGTTTCTGTAAGTTGGTTTATAACCAAGAGTCATAAATGTAAGTAATAGATGAGTTTATATGTGAAAATTTGTAGCTGTTTATTGTATCTTCACTAACGGGGCCTTATCACTTCGATCCCTTCTTTCTCTAAAAGGCTATAAATGTTGAAGGCAGATGGAAAAAGCCTACTATAATAGAGCTAAGAAAGATTAGATTTTCCTTCCATGGGTGATATATAACCAGGTATAATCTTATAATCTTAGTGCAAAAATTGTGTCAAATCGACAGTCATTGTAATTGATGTTAAAGGGGGCCAAAACAAATGAGACAAGCTGTGTGTGATTGACTTCTTTCAAGATTAGACATCTGTCCTGAGTAGACAGGCTATAATTCTGTAATTATGTTCTGCAAGCTATGTGAAATAGCAACAACAAAAAGCATGTTGTTTAGTTTGCACATCGCGATAGGAACAACAGATTAATATGCATCTTACACTCTCGATTGATTGCTTTTCTGAACAGTTCCTATACTGCAATATTTCTTTGGTGTATCATCTGTTTGCTGCATTGAACTTCCCCTCAGATTAGCCATGTTCCTCCTCTGTGGTTCTTACAGAAGGGGAGAAAGAAAAAAAAGACGTCTTTAAAATATTTCAAAAGCAGAAAAATCCTTTAAAAAGTTAAACTATTTTATATTACAGATCATTAAACAATAAATAGTCAAGGGAGTTTTTAGTTTTGGTATAGTATCTTAGATATGGATGATGGAATTTTGTGATCTAAAACACATTTTAAAATTATTCGTTTTTAATCCATCATACTTATTCCTATGGCCTACGTTTTAAAGGTCCTAAGTCCATCATTATTTTATTCACTAATATGATTTTTTTCCCCCATTTTTAAGTTTAAAAAAATGTTAGTCTGATTTCAGTGAACATTTGCTATTCCACGTAGTGGCTTTGTGTCCTTACCTCAGTATATAGTCTCCATTCTGTTGGTAATGGTGTTTGATTTCTTTTTAGAAAATTATACTGCCCCCATTGTCCAAATCTTAGAGTATATATCCCGATGCTCTGCTCATGATTAATGGACAGTGAAGTGAAAAAATGTAATTCATGCATTCCAGTGGTGGTGGCCTGCAAGAGAATGTTTAGCAGTGTCACTGTCCTTGACCTTAGCAGTGTCCCTGCTTTCATCCTTTTGCCCAGTTTGGATCTTTTCTGGTTCTCACTGATGCTGAGTTAACTGACAATTTTATAATAAATTCCTTTTTCAGTCATGTTAGCCAGTTGCTTTACGTTGAAACAATAAAAACAAAATCTCTGACTGATTCAAAACTTTAATAGTACCTAAAATATATCAAATGTCAGATTCTTGTAGGGGATATAAAGTAGGGAACTCATATCTATGGTGTAAAGACAACACGTTATTAACTTTGTCAGTTGATAAATATCTTACTCATTTTCCTGCATGATCATTAATCTACTTTTAGAATATTTTCTCTATATATACTGCCAGACTGTATTTGACTCAAGAATCTACTGAAAATTCTTTATTTTGGAGGGAACATGCCAGATTATTGTCAGTGAAGAGTCTTTAGGATATTTGAGATAATCAAGATTGGGGAATAGGACTTGAATCAATTAGCAGTTATGCTCACATTGATCAGATTGATTATTGGTTTATTCATTCATCCATCGGAAAATATAGCGCACTTTATGCCAGGCATATATTAGATATTGAAAGAAGGTGAAATAAACAGTAAATTGCAATTCAAGGTGAAAAATGCCTTGAGAAATAGAAGCACAGGGTCCTGTGGGAGCTCAAGAAGATCTTAAAAGGGCCATTGAATTCTAGAGTGAGATGATGCATGTTTGGGGTCTGGAAGAATGTGTAGGAAGTATTCTGATAAAGAATGAGGAAAAGATAAACAGCACATGAGCAAGATCATAAGAAAGAAGATACAGTACATTTGGAGAAAGGAATTGTTTCAGTGTGACTGAAATAGGGCTTAAAGGTGTTAAGGATTTGATAGATGAATCTACAGAGGATGATAGGAACTAGAGATGGCAGATTTTATGTGCCATGTGAAAGCTATTTTAAGAGTTCAGGGGAGATGATGGAGGGGAGACCTGAGTCAGAGACTCAGTACAATTTGTCTAAATATCCTCCTAGATAATCACCAAAGGAAGGGGCACAAAAGCAGGTAGGTCTTTCTATTGTTAATTTAATTTTTTTCTGTTAATTTTAAATGTAAGTACTATAGGCAGATTCTTTTCTTTCACTCTTCCTCTCCCTTTCTCCTTCCTTCCTTTCTTGAGTTACATGTTTATAATGTGCCCTTGTCATGCCTTATTCCAGCTGCTAGGCATACGGTGGAGAATGAAGCAGGTAGATTGTCTCCTTTCAGGTCTATAAGCCAGGATTCCAGAAGGAAAGATGACACATTCCAAATTGCATAATTCAAGAATGGTTTGAGGGAGTATTTTAAAAGTGGTAGAAGGTTGTTTCTTGGGGCCAGTAACAACTATTTTCATTCTCGGCCTAAGGAAACAAGTGAAGAACATTGTTTCTATAACCTGGAAGAAGATAGCCTTGTGGAGAGGAGCCACCTTGAGAGAAGCTGTGACCTTCAGTTGAACTGGAGGATACTGCCAATCCAAGCTGACTTCTCACAGAAGGACATAGAGAATAAATATCCCAACTACCCTTTTATCACTCTGCCCAGTTCTTCCCTCCAATATCAGGGGGTTCTCAGTTGCCCAACCAAACTGAAGAACAAAAGGAATAGGGTGGGGTCAGGTCTATGACATTTTCTATTCAGGTCCTTATCTTGGAACTAAAAGACACTGCAGAAGTTTGGGGAATTAACTGGGATAAGCAAACAAAAGGTATAGAGAATGCCAGAAAACTCCCAGTCTTTTTCTCTCTGTGCAGGTGTTTATCTTTTCAAGACTAATGTTTGTTTCAACTTGCCTCCTCCATAAGGAATGGTGAAGGTCAGAGTGAAGGAGTGATTAGTGTAGTGTGGTTTCCTCTGTCAGTCCTTCTCTGGAGGCAGCCCTGGACCACATCCCCTGCAGGATGGCCTTCTCTTTGAGGTAGGCAGGTATTTTATAAACTAATAGGATATACAAAGCTAAATATTTGTTAACTGTATATTCAGCATAGTATGCAAATGGCATTTGTGTATACTTACCTAGTTCTGTGACATCTGACACTTTAGGCAAACTCTGGCATGTGTAAAGAAGCATTTAAGTAGAAAAATTTTATACATAGACTTCACTTCCTTGTTGTGGCCTATGTTTGCCTATGTGTGAATTATTTGGCATATTTGCTTTCTACAATGTTTTGAGTTTGCAGTGAGTGCCAAGTCTGTAAGATCCACTGCCCTCTATAACTTTTTCCTATATAAATAGAACTTGACAATAGGAGCTTTTGTTACTGCCAATTTTAAGTTCATTATTCTGAAAAGAACTGACATTCAGGTTCTTAGCTGGTCCATTACAAAGTAAAAGATATAAAAATGACAAGCAGAGTAACTTTACCTAGGTAAAGGAATTTGACTCTGTGCGTACATTTGATATTGTCAAAAAGAAACTTTTCGACTTGTTAGCATTCTCAATGTCCTGGAAGAATAGATTTAGATCATTAGGAGCTGGAGACTTTAATCTTATTTCCAGATGTCTTGCAGACATTAATAAAATGCTTTCATAAGATAGAAAAGGAGGCTGAGTCTTATCAACAGTGCAGATATTTACTGTAGTGGTATATCTAACAATAACTAATTTTTACTTCCCTGGACTACCAGTGTTTTTGTCTTTAGAGTTATGCCAGTGTTTATCTTTAGTACAGTTTTTTACATGGAAGAATCACAAATATTCATAAAGAAATGCCGTGAGGTTTAAAAACAAGAAAGCTACTGAATCAGGTGACATAATGGAAAAGGACTGCTTCTGTCTTTTATTCTCACTGGCAAAGATAGTAAATTAAAAGCAGTACCTTAGCATGCTGGCACAAGGAGAATCCAAAAGTAAAAGGTTGTATTGTGTACTTTGGGGAGTATGAATCAAGCTCAAGTGTAGTAGCCATATTTAGAAAATGTGAAAGGCCAGGTCCTCACAGGGCCTCCAAGGAACGCTGCCTTTGCTGCTCAAAAACCTACATTTTTATGCCTGCCATACAGAGGGATGTTAGAAGTCATGCAGTATGAGTCAGGGAGAGAGACATGCAAAAATAAAATTTCATCTCGTTTCTCTAAACTTCTCAAAAGCTCTAGAAAAGCCAGAAAATGGGGAGAAGAAGTCAAGTGGAAAGGAAGGAACAAATTTTACCTTGCTCACTGTAGACTCCAATGGATCAGAACTGGACTGGAGAAGAAAAGCTTTGGATTGAAAATGAGCTGAAAGTTTTGATTTAGAATGGATAATGGTTTTTAGTACCTAAATATGAATCTTACTTGCTGAACTGGATTTTGATCCCTTAAAATGAATCAAAAGTCATGTGATATATACGAATGTGACCAGGGAAATGGGAACAGAGATTGTTCTGAACAGAGTTGAAGGCAGAGTTTGTAGAAAAATAAAGTGACTTCTTGGTCTCTCTAAACACGCTTTAATATTGTCACAGAATTTCCTGCATGTTGAATTCGAAGCCACAATAACATAACTAGTCAATAATATGTTCTCCAAATAATTTTTATTTCATTAGCAATGTAATTAAAAAGTAGAGATCATTTGGTTTGAGCAAAATATAACTAGTATCTATTATTTAACCAGAGTAAATTGAGTTCCTGAGTCTTGGTCTCCACACTGCTACCTTTCTCTTCTGGGAACTCTTTAACTTCAGGAACGTTTTCATTAACACTGACTCTGCAACAATATGGGCAATACTTCATTCCAGTATAAAGTATCAGCATCTTTGGACAGATGGGCAAGATACATAGACAATTACGAATCTATGGAGTTGGGAGGTAAAAAAATAATAATAATTTTTCATTTTGAAAAAGGAAGAGCAGCTGGACAAGACAGCAGTAGAAAGGGGACTATGTATACTTCTGACAAGAAAAGAATAGTTCAGTGGTTAATTTTGGGTTTACTGATAGACTATAAAGAGGGTTTGAAAGATGGAAATGTTTAGAAAAGGTAATAGACAAAAAAAGGTTTTAAATGTATTATTTATTTATTTTTAGGTGAGGCAACGCTTGGTTGACCTCACAAATTGCAAGGACCTTGTCAGCTTACAATCTCTTATTTTTTTATTTTTTACACCTACAGCATCTGGTCTTCCTAGGTTGGTTTCCCATCCAAGTTCTAACCAGGCCTGACCCTGCTTAGCTTCCAAGATCAGGCTTCTTCAGGGTAGCATGGCCATAGACTTTTTTTTTTTTTTTAATCATGGGGAAGTTCTTTTATTCTTGAAGGACTGGGAGAACAAGAAGCCCAGGATTGATAGGAACTAAAGTAGAAAAACAAAAGGGTAAATTTCATGGATGCTGCATATGTAATTTTAAGAGGGTAAAAAATAAAATTCTGTTTTGTGAATTCAGTAAGTTTTGTGCATAGATCTACATCCTGGGTACATTGCTGCATAAGCCTTAAAAAATCAGTCAAAATACTTTCCATACTATTTGTCATTTTAAGGTTTAAGTTCTCAGTGACTAGGCAGGACGCTCATTTTTCTCTCATGATTCAAATTGAGCATTTCCTGCAAAATCTGGAGATATCCACAGTGAAGAGTTGTAAGTTCCCAGAGTAAATCTGAAGAAAAACTTATTTTAGCCAAAGAAATGTATTATAGCAAGCTATCACTGTAAGCATGGCTTGGATCTCACACACCCCAGTGATGAATGTTTCAAGACACCATTAGCATTTCCACAGTGTTCTAGCCTTCATGCAGGAAGCCTAAGTGTTCATACCACTCTTTATCTTTTGCCTTCCCTCTGTTCTGACAGGTAAGTCTTTCTCAGCAGGTTTTCTAATTGGCACGTCAGTAGTTTGCAGTCACCCTGTTGCTGGCCTGCTATCCATAGCTAGTGCTATATTTATGGTTTCATTGGCTTCATTTTCAATGATGATGACACCATAATTTTGATAGTTCATTTTGATTTCTTTAGAGGTTTTTAGCTAGTTTTTAAAAAATTTGTTTCTGGAGAGAGACCTTATTTTAGTAGTTGGCTTGGGCAAAGCCATAAGATATTATGATGTAAAATACCAAAAACACTCTGAAGTATTTGAAGAGCAAAATCTACAAAGTATTGATATTTGTTCATTTAGCCTGTAGAAGAGCAGAGATGGGATCACCAACTATATTCTCAGATTATGTTTGAAAACATCAATTTTTAATAACCAAGAGTAAAGGACAAGTAATCGGTAACTTCCTTGAACAGTAACTTACATTCAATATAATTCCTGTCCTCTTTATAAGCTTCATGTCCTCATAGTTTTATATCTCATTATGCTCACTGGCATCTAACATAAAATGCCAGTGTATAAATCAACAATAAAATTAGGCTAAATTGTGTAATAAATTGTGTCACACTTTAGAGTTTTTGAAAATCTTCATTAACCTCTTTGTAACTTAATAGAATAAAATGCAAATTTGCCTCTTTTCACTTTCATGTATATGTATGCACACATGCACAAACACTTACGTTCAAGTTTGGTTAATCATTTGAGGAATTTACTGTTACTGAGTTTTTATTTTATTTTTGTGAAAAATGTCTATTCAGATCCTGAGTTTTTAATGCAGAAACAATTTAAAAGATTATCCAGGGTTCTGCTTCTGCCTGGGATATAGAAAATTGGAAAAAAGTGTGTCACTGTCAACCAAATACAAGAACGAGCTGAATAAACTAAAAAAAAAAAAAAACAAGGTGGCTAGTTCTTTATGTTGCTAGGAGCTTGATCCTGTCCTTTTTTTTTTTTTTTTTTTTTTGTATCTACACGATAGCTGAAGTCATAGGACAAACAATTGACCGGCTATCTAATGAAAAATAGATCCCTCTAGGGGCGTAGAACCGGAGACAGCCCTATACCTTATAGCACAGTCTCAACTGTACATAGCATGGGAAGATGAGATGCTGGGCACCTTGCAAGCATGCAAGAATCTTGTTAAATTTTGTAAGAAATTGCTAAAGGCTGAATGTGGACTATAGTGAGAAGATAACCCCTTCCTCATGCCTCAGACAAAAGGAGAATTTGCACCCATTTTCGGGATCTTTTCTGTGAACTCCCTACGTGCACTCACCAGAAAGGTTGGAGGTGGGATGGGAAAGCCTAGTCTCCAGGTAGAGTACAGAAGAAGAAGAGGAGCAGCCAGCACCTTTGGAAAGGCTTTAGGAGCCCATACTCTCTTATGAGATAAAAGCCTTACTCTCAGAGAAGAGCAGCAAACTCTGTGGCCCCCAAGACACAAGTGAAGATCTTTTTTAGACATAAAAACAAAAGATCTTTTTTAGACATAAAAGGTGTTGTCTCAGAGGGAAAAAAGGTAATTGGGTTTCACTTGCTTTGAGAAAGACACTGGTAAGAGAATAAAGTAACAACAGGCTATGGAAAGAGTTGCAGATCACCTCTCTTTTAAAGGATCCATAACCAGAATATATTAAGAACTCCTAAGACTCAAAAATAAGAAAGTAAACAGCACAATGTAAAGAAATGAGCGAAAGGTTTGAACGCATACTTCAAAGAAGACATGTATGGCAAATACTATGCTTATTAAACGATGCTCAATATTATTACTAGAAAAATTTAAAATAGCAAGATATCATTACACACTTATTTATGTGTCAGAAATCCAAAAATCTGACAATACCAACTGTTAGCAATGATGCAGAACAAGGAAAACTAGTGATTTTCTTTGTTCTTTATTGCTCTGGAAGAAAGTAGCTAAAGCAAATAAATAATAAAGTAGCAATGCACTTTGGTTTTATAGCATGTATAAAAGCAATGACAACAATAGCCCAAAAGACAGGATATAGAAATAATAACCATTATCAATGATTTGCTCTTGATTTCTAAACATTTATGTTCTATGAGGAACCAGAATTCCATGAAGAAATGCCAGGGCTAGGATAGAAAATGTACCAGATGAAAATGGAACTTCTTTTTGTATTGTAAAGTGAGTGTTCAGAAATAATGGTATATGTTGAAAATAGGAGCCAGCTTTGATAGATTTCCAAGGATCAAATCTGGAATGATTTGAGCCTAAAATAATAGTAATGGATCACGATCCATTGAATAAAATAGATACCATATGTTCATACCTCTATAAACAAATACATTGAATGTTTGGTTAGAATGGAACTTTTACAGAGCCTCAAAATAACTTCCAGCAAAATACTTATTTGTTACAAAGGGAGAATGGGTGGCTTTTTAGTGGAGAAGCATGGCAAATAGTACTTTAATTAGTGACCAAATTATCTATGATGGAACATAGATAACAAGACTCCTGATAAGCAAAATGAAGGACCAAATATCAGTACCATATAAATGTTAAATTCCTTTTTTCAGTTTTTGTATTGGATTTTGTAGAAGACTATCTTTATTTGTGAGAAACACACACTAAAGTATTTGGGGAGGAGTAGCATTACATCTGCAACTTATATTCAAATAGTATAAACATTTTTTGAGTTGTTTTTACCAATTTTCCAAGTTTGAGATTGTTTTAAAATAAAAAATTCTTTTGACAGTTTTATTTGTAATTTACATTCCATATCTTGTTATTCTTGTTGTAATAAAGAGATTGGTACATACTATGAGGCCAATTAGTAATATTGTGTAAAGGTTTTTCAGACATCATTTAATGAGAAAAATTAAATTTTACACACTGAATTGAGATTCAAGGTAGTAAGTTCCCAGTAATCTGACAGACTAAATTACATTTATATTCAATAGCAATTAAAATAGTAGAACTGTAAAAATTATTTAAAAATTTTAAATTATTGCTCTATGTTCTAGACGAATTAAAATATAATAACAGAACTATAAAAATTACTAAAAATTTGACTTGAATGTAATTTTTTCATATTAAGATGATTTGAAATGTCAAATTTCATTTTATATAAAGGAACATCTTTATTTTTTAGGCCTCACTAAATACCAGAGACATGTACATCTCCAGCTATTCAGATATAATCATTCAAATCTTATGAAAGGATAAGGCAAGCGAGACAAAGGTTATCTGATTCATTTCAGATCTTAATAGTACTCTTTCCAATTTATTAAAAAACAGTCACTTAGCAATGGAAATTATTTTATTTTCCTGGATTACATCCCTTATATATTTTCAATGGTTTCAGAAACTCCTGTGTTCCACAATCAGATTAGCCTTAGGAATGTCATATTTGTACAGCTCAGCCATTGGATGAGAACTACAGAACTCACTGATTACATGGAAGAAGTGCCATACTTTGTAAACTTATTGCCTCTTTGAATATGAAGGTACTATTTGAAAATTGGGTGTAACAGTTTACTAAATGGTGTCAAGTATTTAATCTCTGAAAATGAGCTATCGTGCTCCCTGGTTGCTCAGGGATTAGATTCCCTCCCCCCCCCCACCCCCACGGCCATTCAGAAACTTTTTCTTCCAAGAGTACATATATTTGTGTGTGTGCTTGAGAATGAGACAGAGGAAGGGAGAGATGGAAAGAGGGAGAGAGAGTGAGTAGAATACTAAATTATTATTTTCATTTATTATGTCCATTTGCAGTTGGTAAGGATTCTTTTAAACATCCAAGGTTCCTGGTCTCATAATTTAAGCAAACAATAAGTGATGGAATTATTGATTTCCCAGATCAATTGGTCTATAAGGAACACTTTCAGGTGACAGTCAGGTGCAAATATTCAGGCTGAGAGACCTGTACAGGTGATTCCTTATGTCCTCAAGGAGCATTCCTCATAGCTGGTAGCCAAGTCAGCATGCTTGCTATGAACAGCTTTATACTTTACAATTTAGAAAGTACCTCACAATAGTGATATTCAGAATCATAGACTATATTTTCTAGTGGGCAATGAAAATGCCCAGCAGTTTTTGTGTTTTGTGAAAAAACTATACTAGAAAATGAGTAGCCATAGGTAAGCCTGAAATCTTATTTTGATTTTTTTTTTTAAGGAAGATCTGATATACTTTCTAACACCTTATCCTAAGTAGTATGGAGGCTAATTGATATTTCAGTATCATTTTATCAAAACGGTTTACAGCCTCCTTCTTGTGAAGAAGAAAATCATCTATTTTTTCTGGGTTTCTCATGATGAAGACCTGTAATCTAAAGTCCATGATCTCTGTTGAGTCCATGATTCAGAACACCACTGAAATACAGAATATAGTCTCTTCCTTGAACACTAGGTCTCCAAAAAGTGATAAAAATTTCAGAGTCCACAGAAATACCAAATGGTAGGACAGAGTTTCAATTCTGAACATCTGCAGTAGCATCCTGCACAATGATTTAGCAACTTTGGACATGTTCAGTTTTTCAAAGATATTTCTTCTGTCAAGGAGAGTCAGGAGATAATATTTGACTATGAGGCTAACTCATTCTCGGAGGCCAGGCACTACCATGGACTTCAGTGTAACTACGATTAGGATAGATTATTGAATCTCAAGGGGTCTGGAATGCTTTTAATGGCATAGGTATTGAAATGTAACCCCAAATTCTTGAGTTTCACCATCACAATTTTGACCATATCTTCATATCACTTATACTTGTGTTCACTTTGTCATTTTTTTAAAAGAAAATAGATTTACTTTATTTAAAGAAATTTATTTAAAAGAGAGACTTTATATCACTATTATCACTATTACACAATGTCTCTCTCTAGCCAAAAAAAAAAAAAAAGAACCATGACAGAAACTGGTAACAAATGGTCGCATGTTTCATGGTGGAAAGAACATTGTCTTTCTGTTAGGTAGACTTGGATTAAATCTTTGCATGTAATACAGTTCACATAACGTGATTGGTGATCCTCGGTAGTTTCTTATAACCTGTTTCCTAATTTGTAAAGTGGATAAAATTTTACATAACTTTTAGTGTTCTTAAAAAATAAATATAATGAAACTATAGGATAAAAGCAAACAGCAATACTGGAACAAAGTAGGTAATAAGTAATATCAACTCTTTTAATAATCTTTTTTAAAGCTGTTTTCTGTAGTTTTCTTATCTCCAACTGCTGAAGTACTGTTCACTGTGTTTAAGACCTAAACTTAAACATTACTTCTTCCTCCAGGATTTCTCCTATTTCCCTTGCTGTAAATAAAATTTTATTGCAACATTTGAAAATAATTTAAAAACATAAACATAAAAAGTAAAAATGGAAAATGTAAACTTTTTTGGTCTTTTATTGCATGTGATTTCCTCTAGTTTTAAAAGAAACAGTATAATTAGTATAAATATTGAATGAGTTTTTTCTTTCAGAGAAGAGCTGTTTTCATAAAACTGGTTTGTTTTTTAATTAACAGAAGGGAGAGTATACATTGTGTCATAATTTATTTTCAAGGTGTTATAAATAACACACATAAATTGCAGGAGAGAATTTTTAAAGACTATAGAGCATAAGGATGTTATAACTAGAGACCTTAATGATTAGAAACTCCCATAAAAAACAATTGTGTTTATGCATATTCTTTAACTATACTTCAAATGGAGAACATACAAAAACTTACTAGAGTAAATGCTTGTCCTTTTCATGACCTGAGACGTATTCTGTGACTATACAGTTGGATACATTCCTATCAAGACAGCAGAAGGCTATTAAACCTGCAGAGCTCAGAGTATAGCACAAACTGGAATAATAGTAAATGGCTAATAAATGTCTTCATGCATAGAACAATTCTTCCTGGTATCATCAGTGTATTTCCAGTAACTTTACAGAATTGGTAAGCAGCTGTTTAAGTTAGTTTAAAAAGAAACCTAATGTTTCTTATTTTTAAAATTATTTTAAAGAATGCTTCCAGTTTTTTATATATCAAAACCTTGACAAATTTAAAAGATAATAACAGCTGAACACTTTTCTTTCAAGTAAGTAAAACAAAAAAATATATGGTATAAAACTGATTTTTCTCCATGACTGAATTAAAGAGCAATAAATACAGACATAAATGGGCGCACATAATGCCCATTCTCATTGTCATATAATTGACATAAAATAGTATACTGGTTTCATGTATACATCATCATGATTTGACAATTGTGTACATTGCAATGATCACTATGAAAAATCTAGTTACCATCTGTCATCATTCAGTTAATATAATATTATTGACTGTATTCCCTATGCTGTACGTTATATCCTCATGACTTATTTTAATAACTGGAAGTTTGTACCTTTTGCTCCTTTTTAACCAATCCTCCTCCAGCCCCCCAACTCCCTTCCTTCTGGCAACCACCAATCTGTTCTCTATATCTATGAGTCTAGATTTTTTTTTGTTTTTGTTTTGTTTTTTAGATTCCACATATATGAAATCATATGGTATTTGTCTTCCTCTGACTTATTTTGCTTAGCATAATACCCTCAAGATTCAACCATGTTGTTGCAAATGGCAAGATTTCATTTATTATGACTGAATAGTATTTTATTGTGTGTGTGTATCATCTTTATCTGTCCAGCTATTGATGGACACTTAGGTTGCTTCCATAATATGAGGTTTGTATAATAAAATATATGCAAAAGACCCAGCACAGTGCTTGAAACAAGATCACTACTCAAGACTGTTAATTTCCCTACCTCTCCACACATCCATTTAATCCAGGATCAAGGAAAAAGACAGCAAGATGCAAGAAAAGAAGGTATTTCTTGGGAACGAGAGAAAATGGGGAGAAAAAAAGGGCAAAAAAGGGGGGGGTTTGTTTGTTTCCACATTTGTCAAAAAACCATATGGAGTAATGGTTAAGAGCAGACTTCTGAAACAAAGCTGCCTGGGTTCAGATCTGAGTACTGTGTGCATCTGCATATAAATATCAGTTTGACTTCTATATCCAACAATCCTAAAAATGTTTGGTTGTTTATCTTCCCAAGGTGCACAGTTCCCTGAGTAAATGACCATAGGTCTCTTTGAGGAAGGAATGAGGAAATTATCGTAATCAGCATTTACCATGGTTTTGCTAGCTTCTTCCTCCTCCTTCAGTCAGTAGATTCAAGTCTGAAAACTGCCTCTACTATGGAAACTGGGCAAGATCTTTTATTGGGATAACTACTTTCATCTTTCAGACCTTCCATATTTGATTCCTTTTGATGACACAAGTAGATTTGTACCTTTGTTGGTTCCCTATATATTTAAAACATCAGATTCCATTATCTTCAGGTCACTTCTTCCATCCTTTCTGACCTTGCCACTCATTGTAAAATTGGGTTCACCTGGCTTCTGAGGATTAAGAGGCACCATCTGGATCTCTTGTTTCAGGGTTCTGTCATCCCATTTTGTAGGTCTATTCAACTCTCCAACTCTGAGCCCTAGCCTACAGGAAAAAGTCATAAAATTGCATGAATGGCATCTGAACTGTCTCTGCTTTGTAACTTCTGAAAAATCTTAAATTTTTAAAAAATAAAAAGGTGGTTAAAAATGAAGAAATGAAGAAATACAAAATTATGATAGTTTTATTTACATCAGTCAAAATATGCTTTTAATACAAATATTTTTAATACACACATTATCCTATAATCTTGACTATAATACAATCTAGAAGAGCTGTTACAACATAGTTATAATAGTATTAATTACAACCACTATAGGCATTGTGATCCAATATTGAGACACAAGTTTAACATTGTATAACGAAAGTCTTCTTTCAGTCTTGTCAACAATTGTATCATGGATCTGCCAAACTATCTAAATATTTTAGTAAATGGGATCATAAGAGATGCCAAAATCATTTTTCCTTTTTGATTATAACTGAGCAACAAAGCCTTCCAAAACACTTTACTGAGCTGCCATGTAAAAGGCAGTGACACTATCAGTAATAACCAAAATGAAAACTTTCCAATAATAATGCCACATTAATGTAGAGTGAGAAGCACCAGCTTCGCAGCTAGGCCAAAGAAGAGAAAGAACAGTAAGTGCTTCTGACAATCTCGTCTCTGTGTTTGAAACTGTCTAGAAAATAGCAGATTGCCAATCAAGTGACTCATACAAGGACTACAAATACATCCAATAATCCTTCTGAGTTCATTTCTGTATAAGCTGTAGGTATTTGTACAGAAAGCAAAAAAAAAAAAATAAAGGAGTGGGGTGGAGCTGATCACCAAAAGGAAAGAACACACCTGAAAATCAGATAATGTGGAGGGAAAAAAATTTGACAGAGGAAGAAACAGATTCCTAATCATAATTGCTTGAATGCCTTGATCTAGTCATGTCTGAATTCAGTGTATTCCTTTGGAACTTCCAGTTAGTGAACCCATTTATCCCCTTTTTATATTCATCTATTTAATCTGAGTCCTGACTCTGCTCAACTAGTGAACCTAATC
The DNA here is from genome assembly GCF_000325575.1 of Pteropus alecto. Classification (NCBI taxonomy): domain Eukaryota; kingdom Metazoa; phylum Chordata; class Mammalia; order Chiroptera; family Pteropodidae; genus Pteropus; species Pteropus alecto. The sequence goes on along the minus strand of NW_006436298.1, from coordinate 29,220,863 downwards.
TATGTAATTAAAGTTATAACTTTCATTTCTTGTCCTGTATGGTTGCTAATTATAAAATTTTAGGCTTTTGGTCACAGAGCTTCCCTCGTGTCTTAGACACTGCTTCTCCCCCAAGTCAAACTTATAGCCATTTGGAAACTCTCTTAAGACTAGATGATGGAAGAGGATAAAGCCTAACTTTGCTTATGAATGGGCTCGTTGAAAATAGAAGATAGCCACACCAAAGCCCCAGTTAGTGGTGTCTTTGTGTAGAGAGTGGAAAAAAGTAAAGATGCAAAATTCTCAAAATGGGCAGAGCTTTGGAGATGTGCCTGACTATTTACTTTGTGCATGGAGTGTCTCAATTTAAGAAAACACATGGACCAATGACCGGTGGCAAATGACTACTTCAGTTAGTCAAGAAGACAGGTTTAAAGATTAGGAATGAGGCTATCTGGGTTAGAGACATGTTCATTGATATAAAAGAACATGAAGTGTAAAGATCTTTGTGTCGTATGATGCCCATCAGAGCACACTCAGCAGAAGCATCTCAACTGGTGTACATCGAGCAGCCACTGTGGTTGGCTATCCTGATTCTGGTGTCATAGACATGTGGTTGTAGTGGCTATGGTTGCAGAAATGGAGACTATTAATGGGTCCACCAGCGTGCGATCTCACTTACCAAGGTTGATTTAAGTACTCCTGCCACTGAATGTCTAACCTTGCAGCAATAGAAACTGAAGCTGACATATTTAATGGAATTAATATTTGATGACATATTTAATGGAATATGTCATTGGACTAATGTCCTTCCATCTGTATTTTGGGAAATGTAGCTTTAGTTATTACTTTTTCCTTAATTTTCCAGTTTCCCAGTCTTCAACTGTTCACATGTTTGTGTTACATAAATGTGCTTGGACAGATTTCTTCTCCTGAGCCCCTGTCTTGATTATCCAACATCTTCACTCTTTCTTGCTATGGGGTAAGATCCACTCCCCACCACCTCCAAACCATGTCATAAGTGGTATGCTGGAGCTGGCACTTCGTGGCTCATTAGAGCCAGCTGTCAAATTTTCAGTAATTTTGTGAGCCAATTAGGGTGGATAAACAATAGAAACTAAAACATGTATATTAAGAACAAAGTTAATAAATACTCATCGTTTAATTATTTTACTACATTTTATTATCATTTATGCTCTTGAAATTATTTACATCTTTACTGCTCATCTTTTTCTAACTTCTCCCTCAGGGAAATCATGTTAGTGAGTTAATTGGCCATGGTGGGAATATTCACTCCGTGGGAATTGGCAAATGCTACAAATCAGGGCTTCCTCTCTCCCCTTGAATAACTGGTTAGTAAACATTTTCCAGAACATGACTGCATGTAACTCAGCATAAAGCCATCTTCAAGATGGGGAACCATTTTTCCTCTATTAGCATTAAACAGGCAGAATCCTCTTTTGTTATAAACAGTTTTTATCTCTTCAAATTTGAAAAACTATGGGATAAGAAGTCAAAGAGTGAAGACTTTCAAACACCTTGTTAGGATGTTAGAATAAATCATCTCTCAAGGCTCATGCAAATTCCCCATAAGGTGGTATTGGTTTCTCTTAATTTAATGAAGACTCTATTGGGGTTTGTAAAACTGTCACATAATCTCTAGAGTACTTGTTTTTGTAAAAGTTCTCTTGATTAACAATTGTCTAATAATACTCAAATTCTTAGCTGATTAATGAGATCCTTTTATATTCAGTATTTTTAATGGCATTTTAGATGATAGGGTATATGGCATACCTAACTTGATATACAATTTTAAAAATGTAGAATTTTTGAGTTTGGGGTGCTTTTGATTTTCTATGCAAGTTGTGAAATACCTAAAATATGGAACTGTACAAGCAACAAAAGTTTAAAAAGCAAAAGAGACTCCAAGATGTTTCCCATGGGAATTCTTTAAAATCACCAATGACCTCGCTGTTTTGTGACTACATCTTCAGCTGTTAGTGGTAACATGTTCCTTTGTTAGAAGTATAAACTGTTATTTTCCCAAAAGAAATATTAAAAATAAATTATGGCATTCCTTTTCCCATTACCTAGGTTTCATCTTTGCTAGTACTTATGTTAAATAGCCAGGATTTTAAAATGGACTAACAAGCTAATAGCTAGTAAAATAAAACAAAAAAGAAAACCAACCAAATAAATAAAAAATAAGAACAGAATGCTTAGTATCCTGAGAAACAATTTGCAGAGGAATTCTGCAAAGTGAAGAGTTGGTGTTGAATCTTGCATTGTTAAATGACTTTGCACAGAAAATATATTGACACAGTTTTGATGGATTTTTCCATTAGGAAACCAATTTCCACTTAAGTGCTGAAATCAAGCTCCAGCTTGATTGTTATAGTGAGGAGGATTATGCTGTCAAGTCAGATGGATCCATGTGAAGGCAGCATTTTTGTTTAGCAAATACTGAAAATTATTTGAGTGCAAGAAAGCACAACAATAAAGGTCTAACATAAAATAAACTTTAAAGAAAACTTGTTTCTCTTTCTTAAAATAGAGTTTACAATGGCTGGCTCAATCTACTCCAGAAAATACCATTTTGAGTAAAATTTAATTTCTCATATTGACTTAAAAATTTCATTTTGATTGTATTGAATGAATGAAAGATTTATTTTCTATATTGGTTTGTGCTCTCATTGTTAACGTTATTCCTCTTTTCCAATATTGTAAGAGTTTATCCCCACATTTGTTAATTTGGTGTGATTCTCTTGTCATTTGAAAAGCATTTTCTGGCCTAATGAGACAGATATGTATCTTTAGATGGTTTCAACAGACTTGGTATGTCATTCTGGCTTGTGACTTCCTATGGTAATTCCTGGCACCAGCTCTAGGCCTTAGAGTAGACGATGTCTGCTTTATTTAGAGCAGATTGAAAGAGCATCTTGCCCTGGAAAGGTTAGAAAAGTTGTCGTATTTGTGAGGTATATATTTAGTGAATCATAGAATCCACAGATGAGCATGTAGTAATTTGTCGAGTTGAGTTTTTCAGTGGTAAAGTTGGTGACTTGATTTGTGTTCCTTGAATATAGTGTAATAGTGGGTTTGTTCTTTTGAGTTCCTACTTGATACAATCCATTACTGTCAATCTGAGAAGTATGCCATACACAGGAGATGCAAACTTAGAGCTCCTTAAAAACTAAGGATTCTAGTTAAAAGTAAGAGTCTGACAGTACATGGTGGAAGACCATCTCAATAATATAAGCCCTTGTGAGGTGGTTACTATTACCAAAATGGCAAAACAAAACAAAACAAAACAAAACAAAAAACCCAGTAAGGTATTGAGTCCCCAGCCTAGGACAGGAGTCCTTGCATGCATTCTCTAGACTCATCTGGAATAGCAGAAGCTCTGTGTTTATGCTGTTATATCTGCATATGATCTTAGCTTTGGCATTAGTAGGCTGGTGAAGACAGGAGCCTTGGTCTGATAAATAGACCTTATAGCACTGATGCTGACATTCAATGCACTGGCTTCTGTCCAACTCTGTGGTCAAGGGCAGGGGTCCCCAACCCTCAAGCCAATGACTGGTACCAGTCCGTGGTCTTTTAGGAACTGGGCCACACAGCAGGAGGTGAGCAGCAGGAGAGCAAGCGAAGCTTCACCTGTATTTGCAGCAGCATCAGCATCACTGCCTCAGCTTCACTTCAGATCATCAGGCATTAGATTCTCATAGGAGCCCCGACCCCTGGTGCCAAAACCGTTGGGAACCACTGGTCACGGGTAAGGCAGAGAACACTCGAAGAGTTTACCATCTCTAGTGATGGTCCTTTGAACTCACCATTTCCCATACCTCCCCCCAACTTTTTCCCTTCTCTGCACCTTAAGGTTGTAGTCTCAAAAATAGCACTAGCTGGGGCTGAGAAGGATAATAAGGAGCTGAAGATTTCACAATCTTATTGTTTTGGATCCAATAAGAAATGCTGTCTTATTTTCCTCTAGGAGGGGTTTTATCTACAATTTTCTAACCCAAAGGAACAGTTATTATAATTTTTAAAGGAATAAGAGTAAGGATCAAAATAAGCTTTATAGGCATGCGTAGTTATAGAAGGATATTCAGAGAATTGCAATATATTATCATGGTAAAAGCAGAGGATTAGAGATCAGGAGAGTTCAACTGTGGGGGTAACATTGACAAATAGCATGACCTCGAGGCTCGATTTATTCATACAACGAAGCATTTAGAATACTAAAGTCTTTTGCAGTCAAACATTGTCTGATTCTACCATGGCCCTCAGTAAAGGATTCAACCCTGAGCTGAACTCTGAGTCCTTAGCAGTGTACTTGCTTTAAAATATATTTTGCTATTTCTTTTGAAAATGAGAAGTAGTGTGTACATACCTTACTGTAGCCACTGGGCTTTATATCAGCCTGCTCTTGATAGTTTTATTTCTAAAGGACAATATATATCAAGGGGATGATCCTCTCTGTAACTCTTGACATATTTTACATCATCACACCAATGTGTTTTCAGCTACTTATGCCAATGCTACAGTGGTAGTCAAGGTCTGAAAGTGTCCTTGGTTGACTTAAGTGAAATGGAGTTTTCTGTGCTTCTTAATACTTTGTATTAAAAAATACTTATGCTATAGCGGAAACTGTGGGTGGCAGAGGTAGACAGATGCTCAATATTGCATTGGTGTAGCACCCTCTCCTCCCTCTCCCCCCTCTTCCCCCCCCCCTCTCCATGCTGTTTTTCCACTTCCCCCTCTTCCCCCTCTTCCCCCTCTTCCCCTCTCCCCCTCTCCCTCTCCTGAGGATACTAGGAGAGCTAGGGAAGAACAGGGAAGAATTTAGAGGCATGCAGGTTGGGACGATTTGTCAACTTTGCCAGTTAAATTTAGTAACATGATCGCGATTTCAATGAAAATTATGATTATGAGGAGGCTGTCTATAGACATTTAACTATGTTACCAAAGGAACCAGCTGTTTTTGGTGGGTGTTTTGGTAACATGGAATCAACTAGTTGTGTGTATTTTTAGATATAGTTTTAATCCATAGATTTTCTTCATTTGAGAAATACTAATGTGTCCTTTTCAAAAATGAAGTTGTGAATCTTCTTAGGACCTTTCCTTGAGACATGACTATAATGGCAGATGATCCTTTTGTGGATGAAAGGAACTATTAGTAGGAACACATAAAGTGTGTACAGAGGCCATCTGTAACAGAATGAACTATAAAATCTTAACTGAGATATGCTCGAAATTTTCCCTTCAGTTCTGTGGCTAGGGCTGCTCTAGATGTTTTAAGGCTCCCTTTTAAATCTGTCAATCTAAGTATCTATTGAGCTTCTTTGGAGAAGGCATTCATTCTGTACTCTGAGATCTAGAATCACTTATGATTTTGTGTATAATCACAGGATAGTCCTTGGACCACTTTCGTAATGATAGTATATGAACATTTAATGCTTAATTCAATATGTTATAAATCTATCATTTACTCTCTCATGGGTTAGAGATGAAAAAGTCAAGGAAAACAGATTCTTGTTGAACACAGAGCTTTTATATGGTAGGGAATAAAGGCAATAAATAGGTATTTGCAAGGTAATTAGGGAACTGTGATGAGGACAAAACTAGAGTTTCGGACCCAGTCAAGGAAGACTTCTTGGGTAAAAAAATGAGAACACATGTCTTAGATAAATTCGAAGGAAGAATATTTTTTTAAGAGTAGAGGGGAAAGACAGTTTCTTATAAAGGAAAGGATATATACAGGGGCTTAGTGGAAAAAGCAAAAGAAAACCAAATTATGTGTTTAAAGAAGAACAAATGATATAGAGCGAGTGGCACGGTAGGAGCAAAGGCAGAACGGGAGGGGAAAGGTGGTGGAGATGACTGGAGAGTTAGAGAACTAGACCATGAAGGGCCTGTAAGTCTTATGAAGGATTTCTAATTTTATTGAGTAGTCAATGGTGAAAGCTTTTGAAAGATTCAAAGAGGGACTGAGCTGATATTTTGCTTTAGGTATGTGGTAAACCAGAAGTGTAGTGATGAGGATTGGAGATAAGTAATTAATAGGAATAATGGGGAGAGAAAGAAGGGTTTTAGAGACATGCTAAGTAAAATCCTCGAGACTTTGCTTTTACTTGAATGAAGGTTATGAATGAGGCAAGGGTAGGTCCAGGTTTCTGATGTGGACATTTTCATGGAGGAAGATGCTATTCACTGGAACAGGGAACACAAAAGAAGCAATGATGGTAGAGTCAAGTGGAAGGGTATAGATCAGGAGTGCTCCACCATGGGCCACAGACACGTGCCAGTTTGTGGCCCGTTAGGAACTGGGCTGCACAGGAGATGAGAGATGGCAAGCAAGAGAAGCTTCATCTGTATCTGCAGCCACTCCCCAGCGCTAGCATCACTGCCTCAGCTCCACCTCAGGTCATCGGGCATTAGATTCTCAAAGGAGCACCGGTCCCTGGTGCCAAAAAGGTTGGGGACTTCTGGTATAGATGATGTATTTGGTTTTGTATGTGATACATTTGAATGATTAGACTTATACTTGAAAATGACCAGTATGTAATTGGATATAGAGATCTAAAATCCAATGGGAAGATAGAGGCTAGCAAATATATTTAAAAATCACAAGTATGGATGAAGACCGAGGCAGTGGTACATGGGATTGCTTTAGATAGAATGTGTACAATGAAGAGATTCCTATCCAAATTAATTTTCCAGTGTTGAATGGTAATGACTTTACCTGAGTTTATCCAAACCCAGCCAGGTATTCCTTACTTACTACTACAGCAAGACTTTTATTAAAACCTGAACTATAGTAGTTCATTAATATGTCAGAATAAACTAATCTACCCAAATTTCTTCAATGAAAGAAGTTAATGACAAAAGATGTATTCCTCTATAACAAAATGCATTTCCTATCTGACAATTATCATATTACATTTTCAAAGAATCACTCTGGTTTAATTTGTGTTATGACTCATTTCTCTAACTATATCAAAGCTCTTAAGATTTACATGAAGACTAAAGTTTATGATTTTCATTGCATTTTCTTAAAACATCAAGCAAACACTCACATTGCTGGCATTTAGTAAATGTTTTACAATCTCGGGGCAAAAATATTACCGAGATTTGTTTCTAGAGATTAAAACCAACTGATGTTTGTCAGATTACAACTCACCTCAAATCACAACTTAATCTTCTGCAGAAAATACAAGTATTCCATCATATAAAGGGAAGGTTTTTGTCAGACAGCTGAATGTGGTTAGAGTATGAACATGTAAGGAAAAAGGTAATATTAATGATGTCACTAACTGATATCCAGTTATCAGCTGGAGGAGCTACTTCATTCAATTGATTTGCTTTTTATGATTCTCTTCTTCCTGTTTTGTTCTTACAAGGATTAGGGACCACTGTAAAGGCCTCATCCTAACTCGATTATATCTGCAAAGACTCTATTTCCAAATAAGGTCACCTTCATAGGTACTGGAAGTTAGGATATATGTTTTTCAGGGTTGGTGGGGGACATAGTTCAACACATCATGATGGTCTTTCGCCAAAAATCAATTAATTTCTGTACAACTAGAAAGTAAATAATTAGCCATAAATAGAACTTAATAGCTCTACTTGCTTCTATGATGTCACAAAGAAAGAGAACTGGACAGTCTTCAAAAAGATTTTTTTTCTCATAAGCTGTTGAAAGATATTTTTTAATGATGATATGCACAGTTTCTGAGAAAAGTAAATAATTTAACTTTTCACAGTTCAGAAACAGAGACTTCCTTTTTGATAACCATTGGTTATAGTATCATTGCCAATATTTTGAAGAATTTAAAATATTATTATTATTAAATATTAATGCCTTCTGGGATTTTTCTGTGTCCTTTTTACTTGTGGATAACTTTTAATGATACATTCAGTGGGGAAGGGGAAAAGAGTCTGCAGACATAAAATGACTGACTTTTTTTTTACCCCTGCTTTCCAGGAAGTATACTTTTACCAGTAGTGTATGCAGGTGCCCATTTGGCTTCATTCTCAGTGGCACTGAATAAAAAACCTCTCTGTGAAGAATATGGATTCTATTTCATTACTGTTTTAGTTAATAGTCTATTGATTAGCTTAATAATAGTGAAGTTAGATATTCAATGAAGACAATTTATCATTTATGTTAAAATTTTGGTAATATTTTCTTGAATTTTTCTTAGTATTTCTATAGTAAAATCTATCATTTTGTTTTGTGGTGTTTTGCATAAGATAGAAATTCTTTTCCCAAATCCAGATAAGTTAAATATACACCTATAGGTAGAAAAAATATATGTAGCTACAGGACAAATGCCAAACATTTTTGGGAAGGGTGGTAAATGAAAGAAGCTTCTTTATTCTTATTCATTCATAAAACTAACTGATCTATTGAATATTGAGTGTAATAGAAGCACTATGATGAATTAATTAGCCATGATTCCTCCTTATACGAAGTTCATAGTCTGGTGAGGGATAAATAGATATGTAAACAATTGTTTTATATATGTACAGAGTCATATATAAAAAGTATATAAGAGTATTGAAGAGAGAAAATTCAGTATTTCTTGGAGGATGAATAAGGAAAGGCTTCAAAGAAAGTCCCTACCTGAGCTGGATGACAATAATAAGTTGAGGTAATTCAGGCAGGAGAGGAACGAAGGAGATATGTTCAAAGAGAGGAAAATGCACGTGCAAAAAAAATACAGAAACATTTCAACTAGATCGTACATTGTACATAGTGCTCATTTCTGGCTTGATCATTTGTGAAGACTCAGCCTTCAGCCCTCTGCCTTGCACAAGTACATTCTTAATATTTAAAAAAAAATTGGTAAGTAGATTCATGCAAGAAATAATGAGGTGATGAAGGAGAAGGAAGAGGTTTGGTGTAGCTGAAATGGGGGTGGAGTCGTGATGATAGTGTTGCTGGAAATAGTGGAAGAAATGGTTTGAGCTCTTGCACCTGACATTCTATTAAACAAAAGCATGTCTGGCCACTTAATTGACACTGTAAAATTATTTTATAATGCATAAGGGTCATTTGCATAATGCTAAGAAGCTAGAAATATTAATTTTATTTTTTAAAGTTAATTCTATAATCTTTTTAATTGAAAATTACCTAAATGTAAATCCAAGGTTAGTATAGTTTAACAATGTGTTGGCAAGTTTCCTATATATTTATGCTGAAAAAAGGGAGAAAGATATTGCCATCAAAATATCACTTATTTCCTAGTTCTGTTATCTGTAAAGTGGGTGATATCCATTCCAGGTCCTGTCTGCCTCAGAAATGACAACAAGCCTATTCTGCCTTCCTTCCATTGTTACTTTGGAAAACATTGAGAATTTTTGTGAATTTTACTGTGTCATAGTGTCAGTGTTTGGGAATACCATGTTGGTGTGTCTTCCAAATGATGTATAATTTGAAGATCACATTCTGGAGTTATCTGAAGTGTACCTTCTGATGTGATTTTTGAAGTGAGACTACCAGAATTTGTCATTTTCTTGGTTTCTATAGTCTGAAATTGAGAAGATTTGTGCTGTATTCTACCTTGTACAGCTATAGGGGTAAAGTTGTGAATAAAATTTTCTATTCGTGCAAAGTACACTGCTGAATAAAGCTTGTTAGGATCCTTCCTGACAGGAACTGTTTATAATGAGAAAATATTTCCTTTCTGAAATCTTAGTTAAAAAAATAATATTCATAGATGCAACCCTAATACACTCACATACTGTAAATATAGTAACCGAACTGATGCCATTAAAAGACTCTCAAATATAAACATAAAAGACCCTCTCAGCTAGCTCTTCAGTAGCTGATGTTAATCAAAATCTCTTTGCATTTGCATGCTCATTATTTGAGGTGTTCTACACTTGGGCATGATTTAAATTTCCATAAAAATGCAATGAATCTGGACTGGCATTAAAATGTTATTAAGATGACAAGTTATGATCAGTGCTTCCTTAGATGGGGTTGGTGATAGAGGTTTCCTATTTATTAATCCTAGCAGAGGTCTTGCATGGCTGCTCATTAATCATTTCCCTTTCATTAAGATGTCTCCTAAGATGTAACAGCACCGCAAAAAAAAAAAAAAAAAAATCTATTGTTCTATAATACTTTGCCTGAATGTCTCAGTCTCAGTCTTGGGTGGCTGATGGTAACTCTGCATTTGGTATATGGATCTGCTTATCTGAATCATCTTCCTGCTCTCCAATTATTCTCTGCTGGCATTTTCCCTGATCTTATGAACTGCCAAACAGTTGAGAGTCATAATTGTTCTAACATGCCAAGTTCAAGGCTTTCAGGTATGTTCAAGTGTGGAGTTCTGGAAGTCAAGAAGCTGCGTGTGAAACGTGATTTGATTCAGTTTTAACATATACACATAAACTTGGTTGGTTATCGGCAAATTACATTATATGTCGCTATAAAAACATAAGCACTCAACACATCATGTCAATAGAAATAAATACATGTAAAATAGAAATAGATTCTGTCTTGAGTTTTCTGCTTTGTTCCTTAGATATTCCTTTGTTTGCCATTTGCTTGCATTTGTTAATTTGTTAATTTTTAACTCCTCCTTTTAGCATCAAGCACAAGTGGCAATGGCTTCCAGCTATTTAAGAGCAATATAGAAAAATTTAAAGTTAGTAAATATTTTAAAATTGAGATTGGCCATAGTATTCCTCTTCCTTTAAAGAGTGGTAAAATTCCACTATCATTTATATTAGTCATGAGAGTTCAGTTCAGATGCCATAACTTAAGTTTCAGAATTTTGCTTTCTTATTTAAAGAGCTTATGTGACTAGATGCAACAGGCAATATTTTATTTAAACATCCGTTCGAAGACATCACTGAATATTCACTATGGTTGTGCTATAGTGCAGTGAAACACAGGCATCATAATTAAGGAGGTTCAGACTACCCTGCTAGTGTTGCTTCATGGAAGGGCCTGGGAGGAAGAGGAGAGAAATCGTGTTTAGGGATAGAGGGAGAGAGAAAGAATATATGTAGAACTGAGTTAGCCCAGTTACACACTCAACAGTTATATTAGTGACCCGAGATAATGGACAAGGAGAATTACTTAATAAATCTACAGACAGTCGGTCATTGGCTGAAAATTCCCAATTTCAAATTAAATCCCTTGTCTCCTATAGATGAACTTCTCTGAACTTTTAAGTGCTAGGCAGTTGTATATCTACTGTTGCTAGATTGTGTTTGTACTGTAATTTATTTTTTTAACTCTTCCTTTTAGCATCAAGCACGTTTTTCTATCTTCTGCTTTCCTTAGGAACATGTCAAAAATAGTTCTCTTTTCTTTCCCTTCCTGCCACCTCAAGTACATATGACACAGAGAGTTTAGAAATAAATATACAAGTGTTCTGAAAAGAAAATCTTAAGAACGGTGATCCATGTTGATGAGCCTAATCACTTCAGTTCTCTGTTCATTGCTACAGTGATTTTATTTATTGTATAATATTTTGGTAGTGTTATAAGTGAAGGTATTGAGGAAGATTATTTTGTAGCTAAAAAACTAAGGTAAATGTGTGCATATACATGTACGCTTGAACACATCACACCGAATGTGAAAAATATTAGAGAAAAATTGTATTAGTCTGCTAGATTCATATACAAAGTTATTGAGTTAATTTTTAGAGTTCTGTTGAGCGAAATGTGTCATGATTTGTAGTTCACTAGAATCTCCAACAATACTATGTAGTTTATAAAATACTTTTTGAAAGTATTTATAATTTGAATACACAAATTATTTTTTAATACCTTTATTGAAGTAAAACTGATATGCAGAGATCTTCACATATTTGATGTGTACAATTTGATGAGTTTGGATCTATGCAAACATTCCAGAAATGAAACTTTCCAGAACATTCATCAAGCATAAATGAAACTTTCTACCCATATATAACAAATTATTTAGATGTCTGTGTATGAGGTAAACAGTTTTTGTCAGTAAATATAATGCTGTGAAGAATGTTTATAGTTAGAAAACCTTTTTAAGGTATTACTACAAGCAGAGCCTTTGCCTGATGAGATTCTGTTAAGTCTTCAGTATATTTTTCAATACGTAATAATAATTATCATTAGATGAATGCTGAATTTGAGTTTGTTCTGAAGTGTCTTACAGATCTTTAATACCTTAAGTAGTATCGGATCTTTTTCATTGACCATTAATATTCTTTCTCCATGTTAGAATCTAACAATATTCATTATTAAGTGAGATTGGAAGAGTGAGCATTACTATTTAAAATAATCATAAATGGCATTCCAGACCATTTTACTTCTAAAATGATTTTTAAATTAAACAAGATATAACCAGTAAAAATTTATCTTATTTGTTCAAGGTCCATAGTTAAAGCACATCATTTTAAACAATAGTATTTTGTCAGGACCTTTGGAAAGATTGGATGAGGAAAGACATGCATTTATATTATATTGTTGTAATTAAAACATCACGTTTAGTGTAAAAGACAGAAGTGAGATGACATGTGCTTAAAGTATTGAAAAATCAATTATAATGGAGATAAAAAGTCATGTAGGTGAATAGAGGGTGGATATACTGTTCAAAGAGAAGGAGAAAATGAAGTTATAATGACAGAATTTAGACATTTTCATTAAGATCCTCGTTTAGAGTACTCAAGATAATGAACACTTTATGAAGTAGCATATAGTTCACTTTGGTTTAATTTATTTTCTAATCCATTAATTTTTTTTCAATATGTGCTGTATTGACATCTCTTCCAGATGCCAGGGGTTTATGGGAGTTACAGAGACAAAGAGGACACAGTCTACCTATGCTTTGCAATTGTTGGTGATTTATATGTGGCTATTCTGTGTATTTTCATTTGATTTAAAATCTTGAAATTTTTAATCTAATGATAAAAACATGCTATAACAAAACTTTCTTACGTCATCATTCTTAGTTACCATTTCTGTTTCCATTTCGGTTTCCTCTTGTATCCAGGTGAACTGGTTGCCGTTCACAAGAAGCATATCATGCTTTTATCTCTCAAAATCTGAAAATAGTACAGAACATCTTTCTTCACTATCTCTTTATTCAGACCAATTCATTACAGGAGAATATCATGTAAGGAAACACTCTGTATGTAGGATATACCAGATCCCGTGTAGTAATCTCTCCATGGTGAGTCAGAAACCCCAGGAAATCCTTGACCTCTTCCCTCCACCCCGTAATTCTCCCTCAAAATCTGTGTAAACTGGAATAATTGTATTACTACCAGACACAGTTGCTTTTGAGACAAAAAGTGTTATATATGATAAAGCGTGATATTTCATAAGGGTAAAAGGGACAGTTGATTAGGAAGACAATTCTAAATTCACTAATAACAGAACTTGAAAATCTATAAATCAAAAACTGACAGAACTAAGGGCAACAGTAGAATAGAAAGTAACTTATACTTCAACAAAGTTTATATTTTAAGAGAGCTATATTAGAACCATGACTGAAAATACTAAGAAAAAATTTCTATGTGGAACACTGAACAAAGGGTCTGTATTTTTAAAAAGTATTTCTAAGAATTATGTAAAAACAACATTAATGCCCATGACCTCAGACTCTGAGAAAATTCTAACATAGAAGCCATGCATATATGGTGTTTTGACTTTTCTGTCTGATCGGCTGTGAAGTTTGTGGGACGGCATTTGGGAGGTTATTATACTAAATATGCCCATATACAGGTAATAAAAGCACACGGGATGAATATTATGCTGAGTACTCCCCAGGTGTGTTGTTTTCATTTGCTACCTTTATTTATTTATTTTTATTACTAGACTCTAGCTGTAACAAAAGTACTTCCACATGTGTATAATCTGGGTATACCCACTTTTCTTGAGAGATCATAGGGCTATAAATAGGCTGACTGTTTTCTAGGCTTACTGTTAAGAGCTGTGATTCAGGGAAATGATCAGCATTTAATTTCAGAGAAAATTAGAAAATAAAACAACTTACTGCATATGGAATATTTTTAGGATATACTACTATAACTGCATTATACATGAACATGTTCTCATATAAATTTGGGTATGAATATTGTTTATGGCTTAAAAGTACGCATGGCATTTTTTACTATAAAAATTCCTAAATGTTTTTTGAATATTCTACAAGTACTTTTACAGAGCTTTTAGTAATCAAGCACTGATTTAAAGGTTAGAAGAGTGACTATAAATCTGTTATGCCCCATTCTGAGCATCTTTAAAACCATGGCCTCTAGGCACTTCATTTGTTAGTGCAAATCATGGCAATGATGAATGGCTCCCTATCCCTCAGTCTCCTTCTTGATTTGAAATGGGTCTATAACCTTGACACGTGCTTTATATTACTGTTCTTGATTAGAGACATGACTCATATTCTATCGAAATTACATACCTAGTCACTAATTGTTTTCCTTTTCATGGGACTCTTTGACATCTTTTGTTTAGAATAGAATCTGTGGGAATATCCAAGAAGCAGTAAATTCTAATTGTTATTTCAATGGCATCATTTCTTTTTCTCTTGATCTACAACTACTTGCACCAAAATCATGTTATCGACAAACTTGAAACCAAATAACTTTGAAACCAAATACTTTTGAAACCAAATAACAAGAGAAATTTAAGAAGCGACGGGAATTTTAAACATTGTGGGAAAGTAGCTCCTTTGCCAAAAAAGTGTATATGTCCAGTGTACAGTGTGTATATTTAAATGCACATTTGATTATTTATAGACTGTCTCTATTTTAGGTGAGTGTCATATAATAGTAAATCACTGGTGGAGAGCTTCTCCATTTACTTAAATTACCAAATTATTTAAGGATTGCAGTGGAAATACCTGATGAAAGCAGTTACTAAATTCTCCAAAAGCTGTTTTAAAGAAGGCCCAGTTTTTGGAGTGAGTTGATGATGCTCCAATTGTAAAATAAGCCAAAATAACCTTTTTTAAAAAATCATGGGCAATATAGAAGTAGTACTGGGAGGTAAGACAGATCACTTTTATGGAGTATATAATTCAAGGAAGTCAACACACATTCCTCTCTCTTCCTTTTGGGAAAGGGAAAACAGTACACTATTGGTTCTCTAAGATAAGAGAATAAGGTGAGAATAGAATTGTTCATAAAATTTGTGTGTTTGTGGCAAAAGGGGAGACTTGGCTTTTTCCTCTGTTGCATATCTGCTGATTATGGGACTTGTCCATATGCCTCTTACCTGGAACTAGAGAAAAACACAGGAGAAAGATACCAGAGTAGTAGATGTGATAATAGTCCAGACGGTGAGGGTATAGGGAGTACCCTTGAATTGTTGGTTTTAAGGGCTATGAAGGATGAATTTCACTATGTTGGGGTCATAGATGTTACATAAGGTAGAAGCAGTGGGGTTGCTGCGGCTCACCACAACACCACAACAAGGAAGCGCACATACCAGAGGGATGCTTTGTGAACCAGAAGTGTGTGTGTTGGTGGCGTGGTTTGGAAGGATTATAGTTCTTGAAGACACCAAATCTTGCTTGGGGTAGTTGCTTGTGATTGAATGTTATAGAGTTCAGCTCAGTGGTGATGTCAACATAAAGAAGAAAGCAAACTTTTCATAGGCACTCACACACATAGATATTTTTTCTCCTTTTTCTCTTCTTCAATCCAATACTAGGTTCTAAGGACAGTTAAGATGGTTGTAGAGAAGAGAGAGGGAGCACAACACACCTTCACACCAAGCTAGTATGGCAACAAGTCTAGCCTACATGAGTGGTGTACAAATGTTTAATCAGATATGTTGTAAATTCGAAAAATACGTAGATAAAATCTTTTTTTTAGCAGAGCATTTATATTTTTATTTATTTTTAAAATTTTTATTATGATGACATTGGTTAATGAAATCCAGTAAGTTTCAGGCGTACAATTCAACAGCAAGATCACATTGCATCATGCGTTCACCGCCCATAGTTAGATTTCTTTCTGTCACCACGTATTTGACCCCCTTTACCTCATCTACCTCCCCCACTCCCTCTGGTTACCACTAGTCTATTGTCCATGTTCTCTGCTTGTCTGTCCTGTTCATTTGTTGCTTTTAGGTTATCTCCCACATATAAGTGATATTGTGTGGCTTTCAACTTTTTGTGTCTGGCTTATTTTGCTTAGGATGATTATCTTGAGGTCCAACCAGGTTGTCGCAAATGGCAGTATTTCATCTCTTCTTATGGCTGAGTAATATTCCATTGTATATATGTACCACAGCGTCTTTAGCCAATCATCTATCATGGAACACTTTGATTGCTTCCATGTCCTGGCCACTGTGAATAATGCTGTTATAAACATTGGTGTGCAAATATCTTTTCAGATATGGGTCTTTAAGTCTTTGGGGTAAATACTCAGTAGAAGAATTCCTGGATCAATTCTTAGTTTTTTGAAGAACCTCCATACTGTTTTCCGTAGTGGCTGTACCAATTTGCAGTCCTACCAGCAGTGTATGAGGGTGCTTTTTTCTCCACATCCTCTCCAACACTTGTTGTTACATGTCCTGTTGCTAACAGCTATTCTAACAGGTATGAGGTGGCATCTCATTGTGGTTTTGATTTGCATTTCCCTAATAGCTAGTGATGCTGAGCATCTTTTCATGTTTATTGGCCGTTTGTATGTCTTCTTGGGAGAAATGTCTGTTTGGATCTTATGCCACTTTTTTAATTGGATAATTTTTTATTGTTATTGAGTTGTATGAATTCTTTGTATATTTTGGATATTAGGCCCTTGCTTACAAATATATTTTCCCATTCAGATGGTTATCTCTTTACCTCATTGACGGTTTCTTTTGCTGTGCAGAAGTTTTTAGTTTGATGTAGTTCCATTCATTTATTTTTCCTTTTACTTCCCTTGCCTTTGAGGTCAAATTAAGATTCTCTTTAAGTGCAAGGACCATGAGTTCAGTTCCTTTGTTTTCTTCTATAAAATTTATTGTTTCAGGGTCTTATATTCAGGTCCTAATCCATTTTGAGTTAATTTTAGTGTGCGGTGATAGACAGCAGTCTAGTTTCATTCTTTCGCAGGTGGCTTTCCAGTTTTCTCAGCACCATTTATTGAAGAGGTTTTCCTTTCTCCACTGTGCGTTTTTTGCTTTTTTGTCAAAAATTATTTGCCCATATAAACATGAGTTTAATTCTGGACTCTCGATTCTGTTCCACTGGCCCATGTGTCTTTGTTTCTGCCAATACCATGCCATTTTGATTATTGTCGCTTTGTAGTATAATTTGCAGTGGGGCAGAGTGATGCCTCCAGCCTCGTTCTTTTTTCTCTCAGGATGGCTTTAGCAATTTGGATCTTTTGTGCTTCCATATGATTTTTTGTTCTATTTCTTTTAAAAAAAATGTTGATGGGATTTTGATGGGAATTGCATTAAATCTGTATAATGCTTTAGGTAATAGGGTTATTTTAACTATGTTGGTTCTTCCTATCCAAGAACACGGAATATCTTTCCATTTCTTTGTATCTTCTCGATTTCTTTTAGTAGAGTCTTACAGTTTTCATCATATAGGTCCTTCACATATTTTGTTAAATTTATTCCTAGGTATTTTATTCTTTTTGTTGCAATTGCAAAAGGAATTATTTTTTCCACTTCTTTTTCTGACACTTCATTATTAGAGTATAGGAACACGACGGAATTTTGAACCATGATTTTTTAACCAGAAACTTTACTGTATTTGCTTACTTTTTCTAGTAGTGTTCTTGTGGCATCTTTAGGGTTTTCTATACAGAGAATTACATCACCCACAAATAGTGACAGTTTGACTTTTTGTTTCCTATTTGGATGCCTTTTATATATTTCTCTTGCCTGATTGCACTCTCTAGGACCTCCAATTTATATTGAATAATAGTGGTGATAGTGGACAGCTTTGTCTCGTTCCTGATACTAGAGGAAAGGTTTTCTGTTTTTCACCATTAAGTATAATGTTGGCTGAGAGTTTGTCATATATGGCCTTTATTATGTTAAAGTGCTTTCTTTCTACACCGATTTTATTAAGTGTTTTGATTTTAAATGGATGTTGTATCTTGTCAAAGGCTTTTTCTGCATCTATCGATATGACCATATGATTCTTATTTTTTGTTTATGTGGTGTATCACATTAATTGATTTGCCTATGTTGAACCATCTCTGTGCCCCTGGGATGAAGCCCGCCTAATCATGGTGTATAATCTTTTAAATATGTTTCAGCATTCAGTTTGCTAGCATCTTATTTAGGATTTTTGCATCTGTGTTCATTAGAGAGATTGGTCTGTAGTTTTCATTTTTTGTGTTATCTTTACCATGTTTTAGTATCAGGGTAATATTAGCCTCATAAAATGAGTTGGGAAGTATTGCCTTCTCTCCGATTTTTTTGGGAGAGTTTGAGGAGAATGGGTATTAAATCTTTGAATGTTTGGTAGAATTCACTGGTGAAGCCATCTGGTCCTGAACTTTTACTTTTTGGTAGGTTTTTGATGATTGTTTCAATTTCCACACTGCTGATCAGTCTATTCAGATTTTCCAGTTCTTCTTGACAGTCTACGATGGTTATATTTACCTAAGTACTTGTCCATTTCTTCTAAGTTGTTAAATTTGGTGCTATGCACTTTTTCATAGTATTCTTGTATGATCCTTTGTGTTTCTGTGGTATCTGTCGTCATTTCTCCTCTTTCATCTCCGATTATTTGTCCTTTCTCTTTTTTTCTTTAGTGAGTCTAGGGGTTTATCAATTTTATTAAACTTTTCGAAGAACTAGCTCTTTGTTGCATTTACTTTTCTATTTTTTCTTTAATTTCATTTAATTCTGCTCTAATTTTGATTATTTCTTTCCTTCTGCTGATTTTAGGCTTCATTTGTTCTTTTTCTAGTTTTTCTTTTTTCTTTTCTTTTTTTTTTAGGCTAGGCAACCCTTGGTTGACCTCACAGATTGCAAGGACCTTGTCAGCTTACAATCCCTTATTTTTTATCTTTTATGCCTACAGCACCTGGTCTTCCTAGGTGGTCTCCCATTCAAGTACTAACCAGGCCTGACCCTGCTTAGCTTCTGAGATCAGACGAGATCAGGCTTGTTCAGGGTGGTTTGGCCATAGATGGCCCTTTTCTAGTTTTTTTTAAAATGAAGTATTAGGTTGCCTATTTGGGCTCGTTCTTGTTTTTGGAGATAGGTCTGTAATGATATGAACTTTCCTCTTATGATTTCTTTTGCCATATCCCAAAAGTTTTAATATGTTATACTATCATTATCATTTGTTTTTATGTATCTCTTGATTTCTCTTTTTATTTCTTCTTTGACCCAGTCATTCTTCAGCAGCATGTTATTTAATCTCCATATATTTGTGGTTCTTCCTGATTTCTTTTTACAGTTGATCTCCAGCTTCAAAGCCTTATGATCAGAGAATATAGTTGGTATGATTTCAACCCTCTTATATTTGTTGAGGCTGTCTCTGTGTCCCAGTATGTGGTCAATCCTTGAGAATGTTCCATGTGCACTAGAGAAGAGAAATGTATCTTAACTGATATTCTGCTGTTTTCATGACTGAATATGCCTGAACCATAATAGAATATGCTTGAGATATCATCAAGGGAGCCATATATCTAGTGGCAGTAGGAGTGTTTACCAACTTAGTTATATAGGAAAGAATGACAATTTAAAGTTTATATACCAACAAGTTGACATATATGATGAAAATTGCACATTTTATACCCTCTCAGAAATTACCATTGAATGTGATGAACCTTCCCCTTCAAGCTTAGATGGCCAGTGTCTTTGCCAATTGTTAGTTCATTCTATATGTATGATTAAAATGTGTAACTTAGTTAATGGAAAGAGTTCTTTATTATAATGAGCTTATTTGTTACATATTAATTTTAATTAGATTTTGTTGATATGGATAAAATCTAGATAGGAATAAAGGATTTATTGCTAAATAAAGAGATACTGGTATTACAATAAAGCTCTTCTGAACTAGGAAAGTAAGTTTTAGAAATGCTGTATCTTAGTGGTGCCCCTGTCCCTTTTACAAAGACAGAGGGACGATCAGCGCTCTCAATGCATAAGTGCAATTGAGACCATTTCATTTGTTCCAATTATATGAAAACAGGTTTTTCTTTTAAAGTTCCTGCACAATATGAACTGTCAAGAACAGACCCTCCCCCACCCCCTGCAGATATTGTAAATTTTATTAACAATTATTGAGGTCAAATATTTGAAAAGAAATATACAAAAATCTCTTTGCTGAGAATTTATAAACTCATTTCAGATGCTTTCTTTCCTCTTAGGTTTGATACTATTTCTGCCATAATCAGATAAAAGAATGTTCCTTAGACATCATGTGCTATTACTGGCATATTCAACCTATACATTGGTGGGGCCAGTTCCAGGTTTTGGGAAATTGGTCAGATTTAGTTGGATTGTCAATTGATGTCTTATGATCTCGTCAAATTGCAGTGGGAGGGGTATGGCATGTTATGAAGATTCTGTAGTAGATTATATTATTGTGACTAATTATCTGTTCTCTTCCATGTAAGAGTTTTCCATGGCTTCTTTGTAGGCAGAGTAGAAGATATTTCCCTGCCCTCTTATCAGGCTAGCATAGGTGACTTACTTCTCCAATGGATGTTGAATAAACTTAAACAGAAACTTTGGGACTTTATTGTCTCTCATTCTGCCTCAACCAGGAGAGAACAGACTGCCAGATAAGGGGTGCTCTACTGCCTCAATCCTGTAATTAGGAGAGAGATGGAACATATCTCTTTCCTATCCTCTTCAGTCCTGTAGTCAATCTGTGGTTCTCCTTTAATGTGAGAGATACATTTGTTGTTGTTGTTGTTGTGGCCACTTAGGCTATAAGCTTTATTACTGTAGCCAAAGATAAATATCGAAGATCAGACAATAATAGGATCAGTTCTAGGGAATCATTAAATTTGCTTGACAGGGGTTAGGTTTCAGGGGGAAATTATAGAGAATCTTGAATCAAGAGTGAGAACAAACATAGGTATTCTAAACCTCAGAGGAGAGTAAAATGGCGAAGGGATTTAGCTGGTACTAGAATGCAAAATGAGAAGCTAAAACAGTGGTACTTTATTGATTTATTATAAACAATTTATGTGTGGGGCACCTTTACTGAATTAAACATTGTACCAGGCACTGAAAAAGTAAAGTTACAGTGCTTACTTTTAAGAAATTCACAATCTAGTAAACTTATAATATAGGACAAAAAATGCTAGATTATAAGTATGCAAAAGTGTAAGTGAAGCATGGATAAGAAAAAATTAAATTTTATTGAGAACTCGTGGAGGACTTCCTGAGCAAGTTAATAGCTAAGCTGAGTTTTGAAAGATAAATAACAGATGTAGGTAAGGAGATATTACAGGCACACAGAGGAACACGTGTAGATAATTGTTGTCCAGAACAAACTATAAGCTGTTCATTTTGGCTGGAGCATTCAGTGTTAGTTTGGAATGGTTGGTGCAGTGAAATGAAAATGAACAGTTAGGGGTCAAGTCAAGGAGAAACTTTTATGCCAGACTTGGCATTTACTCTCAGTAATAAAAACTTCATTGGAAAAGGTTTTAATCAGGGGAGATAGATGATCTGAATTTCATATAGAAAGATTACTTTGGTAGCTCTTCAAGGGTCAGTTGAAAAGGGACCAAGGTTAGAACCAAGGAAGATTCATTAGGAAGTCATTCCAATAGGTTTTAGAATTATTTAATATAGAGTGAAATCAAATTTTACCACATATGATTTAAATTATAAAATGGGAAAGATGTAATTAAAATATAATAAATATTACTCTGGAATATTCTTCAATTCCCTCAGTATTGCAGCACAGAGTCTAACAGAAACATTCTTTGGCCCCAGCTTTGAATAGATCATTGTTTTTTTTAGCATCAGGTAAGTAGATGCTTTATATATATTTGAATCTTTTACACTAGAAGTACATTGGAATTAAAAACAGGCAAGAGAGAATTTCCATCTCTATTCATGCTCACATGGGGTGCATATTCACTGAGAGGATCTGAGGTTCTCCCACACCTTTTAAATTCTTCTCTGTTGTTTTCTCTTCATTGTTCTTTTTCTCAAGAGCTCATTAAGTTTAGTATATTATACATGATGAAACCCTATAAACATGAGAAGGAAATAGCATTTTTACTTAGCCAGAATCTTTTCCAGCATCAAGTATTCTTTAAGACTATTGTGGTTTTGAATCTTTAAAATTTGAGGAATGTGTGAAGTTAAAAGATTTTGCTTTGCTTCAGCATTTTATCTTTTTATTGGGAAAACTTATTCTGCTTACTTGTAAGTAGTATCTAAGTACAGGCTGTCTTTTCTTTTTCAAGTTTACTTTCATCTATGTATTAAAGTCCATAGTACTTTACAGCTTATGTGAATATTTTATCTCATTTGAGGCATACACAACACTTTGTGGCAGGTAAAAAGGCGGCATCTCTATGTCACTGATAAGGCTCAGGGTCAGAGTGGTTAGTGGTGATGGAGTGGGAACCAGAACTCGTATCTAAGTGAATAATTTCAGCACTTTTCAAATTGTTGCTATGGAGCTCATTATATCTATGCTGCAGCCATGCTAACCCCAGGATTTTGGCATCAGAAGGAGCTCAGGGCTACCTGTCTAGTTTTAAGCCTTCTGCTGGCATTGATGAACCTTTATAGAATTAGGAAATGATTCTCCCTGGAGGATAGATAGATCCCCACACAAGTATGGCTTGCATAGCAGAATTCTGTGAGGGTGTGTGTGTGTCAAAGACACAACTTCCAGCTTCCTCCCCAGGGATGTATGTTTACGCCAGATGAGTGGAGTGTAGTAGGTGAGTGGAGTGTAGATGAAATTGCATTCCTCATACCTCAGTTGGGTGGCTTAGAGAAATGTGTGAC
Organism: Pteropus alecto; assembly: GCF_000325575.1. Taxonomy (NCBI): domain Eukaryota; kingdom Metazoa; phylum Chordata; class Mammalia; order Chiroptera; family Pteropodidae; genus Pteropus; species Pteropus alecto. Next base: position 29,197,976 of record NW_006436298.1, on the reverse strand, counting down.
CTACATGACCCAGTGACCTTACCAGTCAGTGGTAGAAATAGCCCCAAGTATTGAGACCAAGGGTTTTCATTCCTAATATTCATGCTTATTCCAAACATCCGTTTTACCTAGCACTCCTCCTCCTCCTCCATTGCTTCTAAATTGCTCTCTTTCTTTCTTAACACATTCCCCAAATAAACATAGTATTGTTCTTAACTGTAATATCCCCTTCTTGCAGTGTCTAGCAGGCTTTGTGTTTTCTCCCACATAAGCTTTTGCTTTTTAAAGGAGTGATAGACAGTTTTGAGACTATAAATGGAAGTGTATTTAAATAAAATATAACAATTTCCAAACATGGGAAAATGTAATTTTTGTGATAATGTGATAAAATTGAGGGCCTGACAACTAAGCACAAAAATGTTTTGAACGTTCCTTGTGGTTCAGTCATTGAACTTTTTTTCTTCAGCAAATTATGCCTCATTTATTTTCTGTTAACACTTATCTGTGTACATCTGCTTCCATAGGATAGATACTCCTGCTGTTTTTCAAAGATTTAGTGTAATTCTGTGGGTTTGGGAAACAGTATGCTTAAAGGGCATTCACATTAAAAGTCACAAATGAACATGTTTCTCAAACTTGTTTTCTTATACAAGGCTGGAAATTGCTCCTAAGCAACAAGTTACTATTTTCCCAAGTCTTAGGATTCACTTAGTAGTCAGGAATGAATAGACCCAGGTACGGTGAACAATCTCACATGCCCCCAAGAGAAAATAATCACAACCTTTATTTTTAAAATCTATAGCAAAACTTTTGAACCTTTACAACCTTGTTATAACTCAAGATTAGATACGGATTCTGTAAAGTGACATTACAACTCAATTTTGCTAAATTTAATATTGACCTTATCATTTTAAACCAAAGTACCAACTACTTTGATTATAGAATAAATATAAAGTCAAAAGACAGATGTTCACAAAAACAAAACATGCCTGTATATTATATAGCAGTCATACCTCAACTAAAGTAGGAGTGTATTTGAATCCCATCATTTTCGGAGACTAGTTAACTTACCACTTTTTTCTTTTGTTGAGAACTTTTGAAATTTATTTTCTTAGTAACTTTCAAATATACAATACAGAATTAAATGTAGTTGCCATGCTATATATTATGTCCCCATGACACTTATTTTGTGACTGGAAGTTTGTACCTTACACCAGCTTTACCCATTTCACCCACTCCTCACCCCTACCTCTGACAACCATGAATATGTTCTGAGTATCCATGAGACTGAGATTTCTGTTTGTTTTTAAGATTTCACATATAAGTGAGATCCTACAGTATTTGTCTTTTTTATGTCTGACCTATTATAATTCTTAGTATAATTCTCTCAAGGCCCATTTATAAATAATGCTGCAATGAACAAGGGGATGTATATATCTTTTCAAGCTAGTATTTTTGTTTCTTTGGGATAAATATCCAGAAGTGGAATTGCTGGGTCATATGGTAGTTCTGTTTTAATTTTGGGGGGAAACTCCATACTGTTTTCCATAGTGGTTACACCAGTTTATAGTCTTACCAGCAATAACAAGGGTTTCCTTTTTATAAATCTTTGCCAACAATATTTATCTTTTTGATAAGAGCCATTTTAACAGGTGTGAGGTCAAGTTAACTTTCCACTTTTGAACACATTTATCTGTATTTTGATGGTAACTGGCTTCTCTTTATACATTTAAAAAAAAGTCATATATTTTTAAAATAAAACATAACACTAAAGTCACATTTATACAGGAAAAATAATGATATTTGTTCTGTATATGATGTTGAAATATTACTGAAATGATATTGAAATATTACTCCACAAACAAGAAGAGGAAAACAATAAGCACCTGCTTCTTCAGGTTTTTTTAGTTTTTTGACATTTGAAAAATTTCAGTATCCCTAGAATTAAGAATTGGACAACAGAATGCATGCCTTTATTGTAGGCTCTCAGTAATTCTAGGTACCAGGGTTGTCCTGTGACAAGACCAATATATGTCTTATGAAAGACAAATAGCAGTGAAGCAATGTTTCCTTTCAGTCTATAAAGAGGATGTAAAAATTAGGCAAGATAGGAATGAACTTGAATTATTAGCTGCAAAAGGGAGTATGTGGATTAAATCATATATTTTAATTAAAAATGAAAATATTTTTTAGTATTATCAGGGTAGGCTAATTTATGAAAAATTATGAAGTTATGAAAAGTCCTCGAATTTCAGTGGCTTTAAACGATAATACTATAGTTCTCGCTCTTTTTGTCTTTCCTACTCTAGGACCTAGGGGTCTTCTCCATTCAGCTGGTCGATGGAAAACATAAATGGAGGATTTTATGACAAGGGTTTTGTAGGCTAGGCCTGGAAGTGATGTGCATTGCTTCTGGCCACATTCCATTCTGTAAGACTGTCAGGTGCACTCACAGCAAAGGAGGCTGGGAAATGCAGCCCTGCCGTGTGCTGAAATCAGAGTGTTTGGTGAAGAGCTAGCCAGGCTCTGCCACCCATTACCTTTTTGATTACTGACTAAAAGAAGTGAATTTGGTTGCTTCTGACTCACCTGGTTTATTATAACTGAAAGTACTCAGTCTTTCTGTGTTCCAGATGCTCCATAAAATTAAAAAATTAATTTGTCAGGCTGCTATAAGTATGTGAAAAAATAGAAATTTATAGGAAAAAAGTTATAAAGCTTATTATGTTAGCTTTCAGAGTGTACACTGGTTATCAGGATCTCAGCTGATGTTACTCCTTCGCTGACTGTTACACTATTATGTCATCATTATGTCATTGTGCTTTCATATTCATTGGTACATTGAACTCTGTAGTTCTAATGTGTTTTCATATATAGCTGAGAGTTTAGTTGTTTCTTCAATTACATGTCTAGCTGTAGATTGGTAAGAGAGAGAGAAAGAGGGAACAGAAATTAAAAGATACGAGTTTCTTATTAACTCTGCAAATAAAAAGCTGGAGCAGATTAGCTGATTAAAATGTGTTTAACTTTTAATTTTCTTCTGGATTTAAAAAATCCATGTATTAGTGTCAACTGTCAGTTACTCAGTAATGAATGACTTATGTTACATGAACATCTATTGTATTAAGCCCGCAATTAGAAATGTGGAAAGATTCCCCCACGACAGACTTGTAGCCAGTACCCCTTACAAAAACAGTATAGAATTAGATTTGGTAATGGATTGGCCATCATACTCTAGGTAATTAGGAATGTCATGATGCTGGGATTCCCACAGGGGCCATGGTGATTGTATCCCAGTTCTTGAATCTTTTAGGAGAAGGTTTATCCATCCAGTCTCAGTTCAGCCATACTCAAGAGATCCACTGCCGGGTCTCCTCCTAGAGTGGGTCATGTGCAGTAGAGCTCCTATACAAAGTCGCTGTCTGGTTTCAGCTGAAGGGCTTGTCGTAAGGTCCTGGTTTTTTCATCCAGGGTCTTCTCGTGAGTGCTAAGTCCACACCTGCTTCTTCCTTGTCTATCTCTGGCAACATTTAAGGTCTCAACTATGGTATTTATCATGGATTTAAGGCATGGCTTGAAATTTTGAAGCAAAACATGTATTTCACTTATCTTGTCCAGCAGTAATTATTGTCCTCAGTAGTAACTTCTCTTGATACTCTGCCACTAAAACGTGGGTTGTTCAACCCTAATCTTAGCTACATTAGTTATTAATGTTTGTTGATCTTTTCCAGACTCCAAAGAAACAGCCAGATTAGGCTAATTTTCCCTAATATATAAAAATACATCTTGGTACACTAGAGTTTACCTTACTGGGTGGATCCTTATCTCGTTTTATGGACTCTTTATCAGGGTCACCTCTTTCTGTCATTCTTAGAATAGACATCCACATCCTGCAGTCCTTTTCCCAGGATATTTTTTTTTTAACTCAGACTAGGTTTCTATGAAACATTACTGTGTTCTCCAGTTGTAAATAGATGTAAACTATCATTCATCACCCACCCCAGAACAGGGTATTTCCTATACTTCATTGGACAGAGAACACATTTTTTAAAATAGGACACTTATGTATAAGGCTACTTGGAACTCATAACATTTTGTATCTAGAAGGAGAGGATGATACTATTATCTATTTTGCAGCAATTAGATGCTGGGAGTATGTACGTATATGACCTGGGTTTGGCTAACGCTGTTGTCTCAGGAGTTTGATACAAGAAATTATCCTCATAAAAATTTTTCTAAGATACTGCTCTTTCCTCTCTTAGGCAGACAGGATATTTGTGAAAATATACTCCCCCTCCCACCAAGATTTATGTTCTTTATAATGAAAATACATGAGATAAGGTGAAGAGCATGAGCACAGAATATTTTACTAGATTTTAAAAGGAATCAAGTTCATACTTCCTCATCCAGTTTTACTTAAACATTTAACCTCTCAAAGAGATGAAGAAGAATGCTAAGGATAAAATTAGTGTTTCTCTTTTTCAGGCAAGATATGTGTAATCCAAGAGGAATAACTTCTATCCTTTCTGACCCGTAGCCAGGGATGGAGTGGATAGGTTATTCCATGATACAGTATAGGTCAATGGGAAAGGTAAGGAGAATTGGTCTTGTGTCCTGTCATGTCTGGGGACTTGCCTACTGGTCTGCAGTTCATTTTCCCTAGTGATCCAAGTGAGAGGCTCTCATGGACTTTGCCAGATCAACAGGAAATGTGTGCCATCATCTAAGTGGCATGGCACTATGTCTTCCCCAATCTGACAGCATGGTGAGCCCCACTGGATGTTAGGCATTCCCTACTAACCAGTCAGGGAAGCAACCTACGGCATTACAGAGTAAGGAGTGAGACTAACTGATAAATATATTACCTTGTAAGAAAAGGGGGTGAGGAATGGCCAACCTCAGAATTCACGCTATAATTTAATTTTGACCACCCTCTTCCATCCCCTTAATTCAACTGGCTCTTCTCCCTTAGCCTCTCTCACTCAGGAATCTTCATTCCTTACACAGGGACGATGCTTCTGACTTTTGACTCTGTTTGAAAAGCCTAATTTATCAGGCTCTAAGCCAATATTAATGCAGACTTTTCCTGGTTGAAGATTCAGTTGAAGATTCATCTGACTCCAAATAAAGAGGTAGAAAAACGGTGATTGTTCCAATTCCAGTTCAAAATCACTATCAGCAAGACTTTGATTGGTTTTCTACTTTTCTAAGAGCATACAAGTCATGCACTCAAACATAATCTTTTTTATTTTTTCCAGAATAAAGCCTGTAGAGTTGTACATAAACAAAATCATTCTTTGTACAAACTTCTCTCTACCTTGTAAAAAATAACTGGCAACCTTTTGATACTTTCCTGAGTAGATTCTCATCAAAAGGGCCTCTACTTTAGATGAAAATGTTTCTGTCAGAATAAATTTGCAATGGATCACTACCCACAAATCTTATCATCTGAGCCCTAAATTTCTCCCCTGATAAAAAGAGGAACAGGGATTTCCATTTGTTTTGCTCCACCAGAGAAAACTCAAAATTCTGTATTTTTGTAAATGTATGTGAGGTCTGACAGTTTGCTGTCAGTTCTAAAATTCTAAAAGCAGTTAAGTCCATTGCTTTTAAATATATTTGAGGTAAATTGTGATTCTACTAGAAAATGACAAACTTTTCTGGTCAAAAACTTAAATGTTTATGATTACAGAGCAGTATATTTTATATGCTAATATAAGTAAAAGATATTATGCCAGACTTCTGAAATTTTTACTTATATACCCCTTTCCTTTGGAGAGTTCTTAATGTGAACTCATAGGGGTACACATATCAAAGTTTCGTGCATAGCCCTTCCCTGCCTCAGTGTATTTTAACTAAGCCAGGTATTTGCTTTAGAATATAAAACAATGATAAAAGTCAGAGAGGGTAGTGGTGGTGGCGGCAGTAGGTGTGGAGTTGGTGGAAAAATGTTTCTACCATTTGAATATTAAAAATGCATTTGGTAAAAGGGACGATGAAATATTTAAATCATCAATGAATATTAGATCGTCAAAAGCTAAACCACTGCATACAGTTATCAAAAGCTGAGCATTCAAGAGTGACATCATTTTGAAAATAGAATAGTGTTCACATTATTATCCTACATGAATTACTTTTGTACAACACCTAGGCAATTGTGGATGTCTATTCTATGCATAAGAGCATTGACATAGAGATTATTTTTCAGTTTAAGAAATGCAGATTTATAATCATATTTAACTCAGCTCACAAGACATTCATTTTTTTTTTTTCTCAGTGAATAGCCCTCACACACTCCCAGTTATAGTATGAGACAGCTTGAATTCCATTAAACTGAATATTTAGCTTTGGTTGGTAGATTTTAAATTTCCGTAATCTGGTGGTTAAACTACTTTAACCCCAATTGGCAGTTTCCATTACAGATGTAGCTTATTAAAATGATTTCTACATAATGGCAGAAAAGATGGGGAAAAAAAAATAAAATGGTCTGCAAATTCAAAAGCTCTTTTTTCTGAAAGGCAGTCTTTCTTGCCTCATCCAATCAACAAGAAAGATGAATATGACAAAAAAAATGATGTAACTCAGGAATATCATTCTGATATTAAAATTCAAACAATTTAATACACAATATATAGTATATGTAGACAACTCTGTTATAAATATGTGAGCTATTTTTGAATAAACTAATTACCAACTAAAAATTTGAATGAATATGAGATGGGTGTTAGCTGAACTTATTGTGGTAGTCATTTCACAATATATGCATATAAAACCATCATACTGTATGTCTTAAACTTATACAGTGATGTGTGTCAATTATTTCTTAATAAAACTGGAGAAAAAATCTGAATAATAATAGTACTTTCTTTTTTTATTATATCGCTTTGTGGATGTCATAGGAATTTTGTTTTAATTGATTGTGGAAGGAATAATGGAAATGCATAGAGGGAATTTACTGTCCCTTTCCAAGAAATTGTTAGTAGAGTCAGAGGTAGCACATACATTATTTTCTTTATTTTAGTTTGTATTAGGGGCTCATACTAATGCCAAGGGACAATGTAACATTTTATACATTTGCTATTGTAATTGTACTTCCTTTGAATTCTCAAGTTATTTATTATTTTTTTCTCTTGTTTCCCTCAGATTCATACATCTGTAATTTTTGGGATAGTTGGTTCATTAAGAAGATGGAAATTAGTTGGAATTGATGTCTCTTCTATCTTGTCACCTATTTTGTTATCAGCCACTGTGCCAATTTACACCCTTAACATTTTGCACCAAAATTATAGGAAAGCTTCCAAGCTGTTCTCTTTAACCTTCTTCATTCTACTGTAAACACTGTGAAGTATGACTTAGCTGATTTTAAAATGCTTATCTGATCGTCACTGACTCCTTGAGTGATCTGTTGGCGGCCCCATGGATAATAGGCAGTTTCCATTCAGAGCTTGATATCCTTGCCTCTCCTTCCCCACTTCATGTCCTGTGTCTTAGCACCTCACTCCCTACACTCTTATCATAGCAACCTATCTTCTAGTAATCTGTTGAATTCTTCAAGTTGTTTTAGGGCTTTTATACTTAATTATTCCTTGCGCCTAGGACTCTGCCCCCCTCCTTTTTTTTGCCTGGTGAGCTCGTACATATTCATAAAAGTTCAACTTAAATATCTCCTCCAGAGACAGGTTGATATCTCTCACCCTGTACCTCCTCTGAACCATATAGTAACATGGTACTGTTTCTGTTGTCTATTTGCATGCTAATCACTACCACTAGTCTACTTCAGGATGTGGAATTTACAAATGAAAATGCACGATTCATTTTTTGTATTATTAATCCATAGCTTTGCAACTTCAGACATAGTAGGAGCTTATAAAGATTTGGTAAATCAATCAGTGTAGCTTGTACAAATTTCAAATTTTGGTATACTCATAGCAGATACCTGCCTTTATTCATAGTTGTTGTAAGTTAGAACAAGGCATGTTAAATTTGAGCCTGACCAATAAGTGACCTGACTTGAACCTATTATTTTATTGTCAGGTACCTGAGTGAGCAAATAAGATTTTGGAAACAATCCTCATGAATATTCATAAAGGAACTCTGGTATCAAAATGCATAGAAGGAGAAAAATAACAATAAAAACCCAGGAAACTGAGAATTGATACGTATAATTTGTATTAAAGTAGTTTTTATGACTTTGAGCTTCTGTTCAAATCTCATTTCATATTTTCTGACAAAAATATTTAACCATAAAAACAGCTGGCTCTGTTACATAAGTGCAAGTACTGTTTGTATAATAAAGTGGCATTAGTATCTTTACTAGATAGAGAAATTTTAAAATATATTTGAATAAATCCATTAAAATAGCATAGGCCATCTATGAGTATAGCTGATAGAGTAGAGGGATTCATGTGATTCATAAGGTTAGATTAAAATGCCACATGCAGAAAGTGTTTTGCTGTTTTGTGAGTCAAATTATTCTCCTTGGGGTACTGTTTTAAAGTAAAAGTTTGAGTTCCAAATTAATATCTTTTTTTATGATATTTTTATTACTTGTGGCTTAATTCATGTTTTCAGTATTTCTACCAGACCCTTTAGTACCCATTGCACTAGAGAATAAGTTTACCATCAGATATCCTGGAGGATGCTTTTGTTCTGACAATAACCTTTTCCCAAGATAATGGGAACCACATTCATATTATGAGGGCTCCTATCAGGTACTTTTTCACTATTTGAAAACATGTGTCAAAGTAAAATGAGGAGAAGGCTTTCTCAATGAGAGGGCTTTCTCAATATTTTTTTTTCTTTCTTTTTATAATATCTATAATTTTCTCCTCGTTTTGTTTGAAAGAGTCATTAAGTGCTAAAACTTTAAAAAGTAATGCTATATCTCTAGATTACTATAGAGATTTAAATTTTGAGGCTGATAATAAATATTTAATAGGAATGGCATTATCTTATTGATATTGCCTATTTTGTGTGTTAGCATGTGCATGTTCTTCCTTACAAAAGCTAAGATCACTGTGTGGCAGCAGAATTCTCTGTTGTATTTAAAAAGCATTTGATAGTGAATATTCAAAACCATATGAATACACTAATATGTAATAAATGGTGAATTAGTTCCATTGTATAGGACTATATATTCTGTGGTGCTTTCAGGCAAGATTTTTTTTTTTTTGTATATTTACTAGAAGTGCTCTGTCTTTAGGAGAAAATAAACACATTTCCTCCAAGGGAAGATTAGACCACCCATTTTGCACTTTAACCTTAGTTTTTTCTACCTTTAGGAGCATCTTTTCCTTACAGCAGTTACTTGGCAGTGTCCTAGGAATGGTAAGGGTGTTTGATAAAAAAGGATGACTGCATTGCATTATGGCCAGTGGATTCCTCTCTCATCCTAGAACCTGCTCCCCCCCACCCCCAAAATGCTTTTAGGAGAGCCAATGTTACAAATGATGGATGGAAAAAGGCAAAACACCACCACCATACTTTAAGCCTACTGCTCTCTTAAATATACAAGAAGAAGAGAAAATGTTTTCTTTATCTAAAATTTTATTTCAGAAGTTTCAGAAAAAGTTACATTATGTATTGTTAGGTGAAAAAATCTATTTGAAAGGACTTTTAAATACACTGGAAAAAAGATAAAGAGATACAGGAGCATAGAGACAAAAAAGATGTTTTGACCAACAGATAACAGTTGTCTTGCTGAAAACAGGAGACTCGGTTCTCCTTCTCTTCCTTTCTCTCTTCCTTTGCACCTAGGAAATCTACCCTTTTGTGGATTCATTTGTACTTGGGTCTAATTCCTGTGCTTGGGTTGATTGGAATGCAGTAACTATAGTTAGCACTTGGGATTTTTAAACTGATTAAAAGATGCAGTTTTCTTAAAAAAAATTATTGCAATCATTTCAGTGTTCAGTGATAAATAGCTTCTTCTGTTAGGAAATATATAGGTAGTTATTTTATCCTTTGAAAGAGCTACATATTGGAATTAAAATAGTTTTATATTGGCTATCATTTTTTTTTGAGAATTGTTATTCTCTTATTTAACATGTAAAAAATAAGTGTATACAGCTTATATTGTATGTCATACTTTCATTAAAGATTGTATATCATTGAAACAGCCTAGGGAATGTTCAAAGACCAGTATGAGAAAAGGAGATGAGCACCTGAGACTAGGAATACTACTCTTATTTAACAAGACAAGCTCTGTTTTCATTTTCCTTATTTATGTGTCTGGTTTATAGAATGATCTGGTTTTCATGTACTATAGTATGGAAACAACTTTTCTTTTTCCAATGTTGCTTTCCCAATCCACTTCCCCAGACCCTGTATTCCTTTTGCCAATATCTTATGAATATTTCAAGTACTTCCTGTGATTTTTCAGCTGTTAGAACAGTTTCATCTTTCAGTATTAAAATGCCCTGTTCAAATAAAAAATTTAATATCAACCTGCTTAACTCCTAGGATCCTTAAACTAATAATGGGAAAAAGACCATTAAAGGTCTGTCTTTAGCCCTTGTTATTCTTCCTCCTCCCTAGCATATTGAGCTGTTTCTGGCTTCTCTATAGTCAAGAGACAAGGGGAGAGTAGGTTAGAGAAAATTATCAAAGTATTCCTTGCCCGGGAATGATTTAACCTGGCTATCTGCGGGCCCTATATAGTATATATATATGAATTGTGGTTCTCTTTTGCATGAGGTTCTTTGAAGACTCTCCCTTTAGAGACTTCTGTATTGCACCATTCATTTCCGTAGTTAGTGATATCTTTGGATAACCTCTTATACACCCTCCTAAACTCCTATACCTCTAGCTTTTCTACTGGATTACCCACATCTGGAAGACAGATATGCTGGGCAGAATCTTTACAAGATCACTCAAAACCACTGGAATTCACACATCATTGTTCCACTCAACTCTGGAAGTGCAAGCCACACCCATTGATGTTCTTTATCCTTGTTCTATGAAATAGTAAGCTCCAGCATTCTACTCTCAGAGTTTAAGAAGGAGTTCAGTCCCAGTTTCTGTATTTTTCAAAATTCTAGACAATCATGTCAACTTTCTAAGCTCTCTCTCGTGCTCAATTATGGTGTTGCAGCAGCGTCAGGCCTTTAGTTTCTGTAGCTCAGCAAACATTTGCATTGGGGGAAAATACCTCTTCTTCCTTCTGGAAAGCATCTCTGCCCTGTCACATCAAGCTCATCTTACTTGACCCTAGCATTCTGTAATCTCACAAATTTTTTTTTTTTAAATGTCCTGTTCTGTCATGATAAACTCCAGGCTTCTCTTATTTAGCCTGGATAGAGCGGTAACCATTGCACAGTTTCAAACATCTTTTATTAAAACTTGCAGTGGTGTGTCTAATACCTCTGTCTAGAATGTGTAGGAGCTCAACACACATTATATTTTGCTTTAAGGCTAAAGCTCTGTGAGGACAGATAAAGGTCTTCTAACAACTATTACAGTTATTTATACTATTATAAATTTGTTTGAATAAAAAATAACACTGATATATAGATGATGTCACTGAGTCTAGGGAATTATTGAACAGTCGTTAATAAATATCAAGTTTATACAGCTGAAAGAAGTTATAGTAAACAGTCCAGCTATGTTTTGAAAATGGGCACATGTCAACTAACTGGGAATATAGAAAATATAACTCAACATAAAAAGGACCATACATGTCAAGCCTACAGCTAACATCATACTCAATGGTGAAAATCTGAAAGCTTTTACTCTCAGATCAGGAATAAGATATGGATGCCCACTCTCACTACTTTTATTTAAAATAATACTAGAAGTCGTAGCCAGAGTAATTAGGCAAGAAAAAGAAATAAAAGGCATCCAAATTAGAAAGGAAGAAGTAAAATTGTCCCTATTTTCAGATGAAATAATATTATATATAGAAAACCCTAAAGACTCCACCCCCTAAAATCTGTCAGAACTAATAAACAAATTCAGTAAAGTTTCAGGATACAAATCAACCAACAAAAGTCAGTTGTATTTCTATCTGCTAATAATGAACTATTAGAGAAATTAAGAAAACAATCTCATGTACAATAACATTGAGAAGGGTGAAATACCTAGGAATAAATTTAACGAAGGACATGCAAGATCTGTACATGAGAACTATAAAACATCGATGAAAGAAATTTTAGACAAATAAATGGACAAACAAATGGAAAGATATTAGTGCTTATGGATTGGAAGAATTATTATTGTTAAAATGTTTATACCACCCAAAGTGACCTACCTATTCAGTACATTCCTACCAAAATTTCACTGACGTTTTTCACAGAAATAGAAAAAACAATCCTAAAATTTGTATGGGAAGACCCTAGATAGCCAAAGCATTCTTGAGAGAAAAGCTGGAAGCTTCCTAATTTCAAACTATATCACAAAGCTGTAGTAATCAAAACAGTATGTTATTGTTGTAACAACAGATACACAGATCAATAGAACAGACTAGAGAGTCTAAAAATAAACCAACATTTGTATGTCAAATAATTTATGATGAAAGAGCCAGGAATATGCAGTGGGGAAAGGACAATCTCTTCAATTAATAGTATTTAGAAAACTGGCCCGCCTAGCTTATATCACATAAAAATGAACTCAAAGTGGGTTAAAGAAAAACATAAAACCTAAAACCATAAAACTCCTAGAAGAAAGCATAGAGAATAAGCTACTTGACATGAGCCTTGCAATGATTTTTTTTTTTTGCGTTTGACAACCAAAACAAAGGCAACAAAAGCAAAATTGACAAGTAAGACTATATCAAATTGAAAAGATGCTTCTACACAGCAAAGGGAACCCATCAACAAAATAAAAAAGCAACCTACCAAATGGGAAAACATATTTATAAATCATATATTTGACAAGGGTTTAATATTGAAAATATGTAGAGAATTCATAAAACTCAAGGAAAAAAAACCTAGACTATCCAAGTAAGAAATAGGCAGAGGTACCAAATAGACATTTTCCCAAAGAAATACAAACAGCCAATACAAAAAGGTGCTCAGCATCACTAATCATTAGGGAAATGCAAATCAAACCTACATGAGATATCAGTTCACACCTAATAGAATGGCTATTATAAAAAAGACAAGATAATGAGTATTGGTAAAGATACGGTGACAAGAGAACCCTGGTGCACTGTTGGTGGGAATATAAATTGGTGCAGCCACTATGGAAAACAGTATGGAGGCTCCTCAAACAGTTAGAGCTGGAACTACCACATGATCAAGGAATTTCACTTCTGATATTTAGCCGAAGGAAACAATCACTATCTCAAAGAGATATCCACATTCTCATGTTGATGGAAGCATTATTTACAATAGCCAAGACTGAAAATCACTTAAGTGTCTATTGATGGATGAATGGATAAAGATGATGAGATTTTATGCACACACACATAATGAAATTATATATATATATGTATATACACACACACACACACACACACACACACACACACATATATATCTCATATAGTAATCAGCTATAAAAACAGAAAGGCTGCCATTTGTGACAGCATGAATGGACTTTGAGGGCATTATATTAAGTGAACTAAGACAGAAAAACACTGTACGATCTCATGGAATGTAAAAAAAACAAGTTATAGACACAGTGAACAGACTGGAGGTTGCCAGAAGCAGGAGTTGAGGGGTGAGCAAAATGGGTGAAGATAATTAAAAAGGTACAGACTTCCAGTTATAAGATTAATATGTTCTGGAGATGTACATAATGGTGACTATAATTAACAACACTGCATTGTATATTTGAAAGATTTTAAGAAAGTGGATCTTAAAAGTTCTCATCGCACAAAAAAGTGTAACTGTGAGGTAATAAATGCTAACTAAAGTTACTGTGATATATTTTGCAATATATACATATATGAAATCATCATGTTGTATGCCTTAAATACAATGTTATATGTCAATTATATCCCAAATCCGAGAAAATAAAACTCTAAAGTCTCTAAAGCTTCTGGTCAGTGGTTCCAAGTGGTACATTGAGGCAGAATCTTCATGTGTGGTTGTGACTCCCAAAAAGGTATATAAGACATTCTTACCCAATGGACTGTTTTAAAGCCTTTTTAACACTGCTTTTGTGCAGACTCCCTGCATCCCATGTCTGGTGAATTGTGTGATTTATTTACAGCTTTTCTTATAGAATTTAAATTAACGTTTTGATCCTCCATGAGGGGTGTGTGTATGTGTCTGTCTGTGTGTCTGTGTATGTATTTTCCCAGCTTTTGGGACAGACTAACTTCTCTTTATTGTCAAGGGCTAATACTCTGGAAGCAAACTCAATCTAAACATAAATATAATGAAAAACAGAACATCATAAAACAAAATTAATGGCTATAGCCTTCACCCTGGGTTTCACTTTGCAGATTCACGTGGTTCATCATCCCCATCTGAGACATATTATTGATGGCAGTGAATATATGTCAACATCTGTCCACTGAGTATTGTACAGAGACCAGAAAACTAGTGTCACATGGCTTTAGATGTTTGTTTTAAGCTGATATGTTCATAATGGCCTTTCACATGAAGAGATATAAAAGAAAATAATGAAGTTTATTTTTATGATAGTTGTTTAATGTCCAAGAATTCTCAGTTGAAAAACCGTGGAGGAATGGAAGCCACTGCATGTTTTTCTACATCCTCAAAACTTTCATGTTAACCCTACGATAGCAATATTTTATATGTCTGCAAATAGTTTCCAGATATTGGAAATAAATAACTTTTAAACTAAATAGAGCCATAGTTTCATAGTTTCAAATGTAGATACAATTGAATACTGTTCTACTGTTCAGAATCTCATAGTAAATAATAATAGTGTTATTGTCATAAGGGCATGCCTTCTAATTAGGATTTGATATGATCTAATGGGAAAATAGTGGATGCCAGGTTGATAAAACTGCCACATTTTTAACTCTTCCCCTTTTCCTATCAAACCAGTAAACTAAGGATGCATATTAGAGGAATAAAATGCTCAAAGTCTGAAAGAATAAGATCATTATCATGATTATCATCTTGGACTATGACTTAGCAGCTAGTTCAAAAAGGGTCTTATCAGAAATTAACCAGTGTCGCCCCAATAAATTAAAAGAAATGGGAACATACCATTATTTTTAAGGATATTAAGTTTTCTAAATATAGAAACAAATTTCCTGTGCGAAACATCATACAAGTTGGAAAATGAAATAAAAATAGTGCCTTAAATGAGTTTTAAAATAATTGTAAAATATATTCTTTATGGCTATTTTTTTGTAATTACTAATCAGAGCCCATGTAGTCACATTCAAACACATTTAAAATTTCTTTCCAATGGTTACCAAAGGGAAACTGGGGAGGAGAGAAGGTAGATAAAGGTAAAGGGAGTCAAATATATGGTGACAGGAGGAAATTTAACTTTGGGTAAAGAACACATGATGCAAAATACATATGATGTATTATTGAATTGTACATTTGAAAGCTACATAATTTTATTAACCAATGTCACCCCAATAAATTTAATAAAAAAAGAAATTTACTTTTCATTTATCCTGTGCTTCTTGAGTGTCATTTTAAAATACAATTTATTTTTTTTCTGGAGCAGTTTAGGTTGATAGAAAAATTGAGCAGAAGGTACAGAGATTTTCCAATTACGTTCTGCCCCTGCACCTGCATAGCCTCTCCTATTGCCAAGATCCCCCAACAGTGTGGCATATTTGTTACAATTAATGAATTTACATGGACACATCATTAGCATCAAAATCCATAGTTTACATTATAGTTCATTTTTAGTTCCTACATTCGATGGGCTTTGACAAATGTATAATGACATATATTTACCATTATAGTACCATACAGAGTAGTTTCACTGTCCTAAAAATCCTCTTTGCTGAGCTGATTTATCCCACCCTCTCCACAGCCCTTGGCAACCACTGATCTCTTTACTGTTTCCATAGTTCATTTACAGAATGTTATATGGGTGGAGTCATATAGTATGTAGCCTTTTTAGATTGGTGTCTTTCACTGAGTAATATTCACCTAAGCTTCCTCCATACATTTTCATGGGTTAATAGCTCATTTCTTTTTAGTGTGAAATTTATTCCATTGCTGGATATACTATAGTTTATTTATCCATCTACTAAAGGACATCTTGATTGCTTCCAAATTTGGGCAGTTATGAAGAAAGCTGCTATAAACATTTATATTCAGGTTTCTGTGTGGACATAAGTTTTGAACTATTTCAGGTAAATATCAAGGGGAGCAATTGCTCTGTCTTCCAAAGAGGCTGTACCATTTTGTATTATCATCCTCAGTGAATGAGAATTCCTGTCGCACCACATCCTTGCCAGCATTTGGTGTTGTTAGTGTTGTGGATTTTTGTCATCTTAATAGTTATGTAGTGGTGTCTCATTGTCATTTTAACTTGCCGTTCCCTACTGACATATGATGTTGTTTTTCTATGCTTATTTGCCATCTGGACATATTTTTTGGTAAAGTATCTATTCAGAACTTTTGTCCATTTAAAAATCAGATTGTTAATTTCTTATTGTTAAGCTTTGGAAATTCTTGTATATTTTGGATAATAGTCTGTCAGATATATCAAATATTTTTGCAAATATGTTTTTACCATCTGTAGTTTATCTTCTCACTCTCTTGAAAGTGTCTTCCATAGAGCAGAAATTTTAATTTTAGTGAAGTCCAGCTTATTAACGATTTCTTTCATGGATAGTGTCTTTGGTGTTGTATTTAAAAAGTCATCGTCAAACCCAAGACCATCTAAATGTTTTATTGTTATCTTCTAGGAACATTATGGTTTCACATTTTACATTTAGGTTGATGATCTAATTTGATTTAATTTTTGCGAAGGGTGTAAGATCAGTGTCTAGATTCTTATAATTATTTCTATGTAGATGTCCAGTTTCTCCAGCACCATTTATTGAAAAGTCTATCTTTTTTTCGTTGTATTGCCTTTTCTCCTTTGTGAAAAATCGGTTGACCATATTTATGTGGGTCTCCATTCTGTTCCATTGATTTGTCTATTCTTTTGCCATTACCACATTCCCTTGGTTACCATAGCTGTACAGTAAGTCTTGAAGTTGGTTAGTATTTGTCCTATAATTTTAGTTTTCTTCTTCAATACTCTTCTGGCTATTCTGAGTGTTTCCTCTACCCATATAAACTTTACAATTAGTTAATAGTCACAAAATGTTTTGCTGTGATTTTATTTGGATTGTATTGAATCTATAGATCAAGTTGGAAAAAACTGAAATATTGACAGTATGGAATTTTCCTATCCATGAACAAGGGTTATGTCTCTATTTAGTTCTATGATTTCCTTCATTAGTAGTTTATAGTTTTCCTCATATATATTTTGTGCACATTTTGTTAGATTTATATGTAAATGTTCATATTTTTAGTGCTAATGTAAATGCTTTTATTTATTTCAAATTCCATTTGTTCTTTGCTGGAATGTAGAAAAATGACTTTTATATATTAAACTTATGTCCTGAAATATTACTATAATTGCTTATTAGTTCCAGGAGGGCTTTTTAAAAATATGATTCTTTTGGATTTTCTGCATAGACAATTATGTCATCTGCAAACAAAGGCATCTTTTTTTTTTTTTTTTTATGGTGACATTGGTTAACAAAATCCAGTAAGCTTCAGTTGTACATTTTAACAGTAAGGCGCGCGCGCGCGCGCACACACACACACACACACACACACACACACACACATTTACATTGTGTGTTCACCTCCCATAGTTAGATTTCTTTCTATCACCACATATTTGACCTCCTTAACCCTATCTACCTCCCCTCTCCCCCTACCCCCGGTAACCTCTAGTCTATTGTCCATGTATACTACCGCCATTTGCGACAACATGGATGGACCTCGAGATAATTATGCTAAGTGAAATAAGCCAGACAGAAAAAGTTGAACATCACATGATATCACTTACATGTGGTATATAAACCTAAAAGCAACAAATGAACAGGACAAACAGAGACTCAAGACGGTTTTATTTTTTCCTTCCCACTCTGTATAACTTTTATTTCTATTTATCTTCTTGATAGCTAAGTCTTCTGGTATGAAGTTGAAAAGAAGTGAGATAAGACATCCTTACCTTGTTCCTGAAAATTGGCAGGGTTTTTAATATGTTCATCATATGTTCATAGAAACTTTTATTTAGGACTTAATTTTACAGTAAATATGTAGACATTCAGTGGTCTTATCACTTTTTTCACAATGCCACGTTTCAGGTTAGCACTTCAAGGAACAGAAACTCACTCATCTCACCAGTAACTGCTTATGTAAGGATAGAGACTGTATGTGGTAATAGTAGGTTTCCTTATTCTGGTACCTTGCTCTGAAGGAATTTACCAGGGTCCCACCCGGGACTTCTTATATGGTTGTTACTGGGCTTCTTGCCATCTTAGACTCATGAGCTAGTTAGATGAAGTGGAAGACAGCTTTTTTCCACCATTAACATGTTTTACTTGCATGGATTTATTTATGGCATAGATTTACATTATAATTTTTTAGTCTCAGCTCTCCCTACTTATATCTTCATATTTTTTTTTTATAATTCTTGTTCTGATTTCTAATGATATACTTGGATTGGACACACTATCAATCATAACGTCCTTTGATTTAGGCACCAACTCCTCCTAGTCAAATTAGCTGTAACTTGTGGGGTGAGTATACAATACATGGACTTCTTAGGGCTTTGACTTCAGCGGAATCTTTGAGAAGGTAATTGTTACCTAGAAGGAGGCTGGGGGCATGATGTGCATACATGGGTATTCTTTAGCTTGGGCTCATTGGTGCATGGGCTTAACTTTCATAATATGCCCTCGATCATCACAGAAGTGAACTAAAGGACAAACTAGATAATCTAAAATTAGGATGTTTCTTTTAAATATATTTTAAAATATAATCTTAGTGTCTCAAAACTGGTAAGTCATCTATGTTTATTGTTGATTGAATCTTTTCTTCATTTCCTACATGCAATACTACAAGGCATTCTCCCCCTCCTTTTTTTTTTAAGCTTCCTGTTTCTCCATCCATTTTCTCCTGTGCCTTCTATTTCACAGAGATGGTATGGTTTGGGGAAATATAAATATACACCCCTCCTCCATTCCTTGATTATCCCACCCCTATTAACTATAGGGTTTATAACACAGATGGATCAATCACTGTCTTCCAATTTCCATTTGTGGTTTGGAGTCCTTCTGCTAGATACCAATTGTTTTAACTCTCAAAACCTCACTCCGTCATCTATATAATAGTCAATGAATAAAAGAGACCATCAAATGCACGCCTTCAACTCCCATTAACCTTCTCCTACATATTTATCCAGATCTTCTTTATTCAACTGCATCTCTTTTTATCTGATCTTTGAACAATAACTTTCTATAATTATTTCTAAGTCTAATTCTTCTATTGTAGTTCTGTTACATTGATAATTATATATCTCTCTTTCACATTTTTTTACTTTCTTTGGGGTCCATACTTACTCTTAGAATTGAGCCTATAAATAACTATTCCAAAACAAAGCAAAACAGTACAAACAAAAATCACACAAAAACAGTTTAAGCTCTAGTTGAACTTTGAATTATGTGAGCTTTTTGTTTTCCTGATGAATGCAACTTCTGTGTAAATCAAAATAAGGATCACTGGAAAGGTTTGTTAAGTGATTCTTAGAGAAGGTAGATCTTGAACTGAAACTTGAAAAAAGTGATCCCCGTCTAATAATATGATAAGTGTGTAAGAGAACTTTATGCAAAGAAAATTGAATAAACAAATAATAAGCCTGAATATTTACATGAAGAGAGCGATGTGTAACTGAGTCACCATAGACAGCTCATTAGAGTTTAAAATAAAAATACTAATAAGTGTTTTTGTACTAGATAAAAGAATATTCAGTTTTTTTGTGTGTATGTGGTGTGCAGTTGCCTTAAGAAGTGGTGAGATTTTAATACGGTAACTTGTTGCAAGGCCAAGCCCTTAAAGACTTACTTACAAATAAAATTACATTAAAATGATTAAATTAAAAATATAGAAATAACTTCATTTTTATACACACAAAGTTTTAGTTAAATAAGTGATAAGTGGAGTAGTATCAGTTCTTCTTTTGTGTGTCAAAAAACTAAGCAATGCATGGAATGGAATTAATAGGATTAATTTATATAAGTTTTAAGGAGTGGATCAGTTAGGACTATTACAGTTACAAATGATAAAACCTTAATAGCAATTACATATTCAAAGGGGAATCTTTTGTCTCATGAAACTAGGAAGTTCAATGTAGAAATAGTTTAAAGCATGACTGGATCCAAGATTTCAAGAAACAGTATCATTTGGAATTGTGCAACTGTTTTTCTCCATTGCTCTGCTCTGAATTCCTTTACTGTATTTTATTGTCATGTAGGCTCTTGCCATGAAAGTATGATAAGGTCACCCAGAGTCTCATATATATATTCTACCAGCTAAAAATGTCAACATAAAGAGAGTGCTTCTTTTTCAGTAATTCCAGCAAAAGCTGGAATTTCACTGTTTCACTGTTTGCTATTCACTATTTCACTATTATTGACCTAATTTAGCCAAGAAATTGGAAGATAGTGATTGATCCAGTCTCTGTTATAAACCCTGTAGTTGATGGATATAGGATAATCAAGGAATGGAGGGATGGTGTATGTCATCTCTGTCCCTTCCATAACCATATGGAATGAGAATTAAGAGGAGTGATTCCTCCTTCAAAAGAAAAGAAAACAAAACATCTTATCAGAAATAGGAATGCAGATAGTAAAATAAAGTAGAATAAAACACAAAAATCTATAAAATAGCAAAACCAAACCCAAAACAAAATAAACAAAAACCCAACACAAAACACAAAAACATTTCTGATCAATGAAGAAATATCAATTCATCCTTCTAAATCATCTTATAGATGACTAAGATTAATGGAGTTAACCAAGATTTTTAGCTAGTGTATAGCCTAACGGATTTATTAATAGATTCTAGATGTCATTATATTTCATTTTTGGTAGAACTTTGAATTCTGTGAATTTAAACACACAACACATACAGAAAAGCTGAGAACATTCAGGTTTAAAAAGGATCAAAGTATATGACCTTCTCATATGGAGAAACAAATATCATTTGCCTGCCAAGTTTCAGTGGATCTATATAAGTGAAGAGTTTGTGTATTGACTCCATCTCCAAGAAAATGGTCTGGTCACTATGCTGACCACAGATTTGGCCTGGTAGCACATCCTAGATAGATAGAATTATCATTTCATCCTTTTTTTTTTTCAATGTATATTTTCCTATGGCTCAAAATTTGTTTGGTGTTTTATACCTTAAATAGTATCTTTATTTTTCTTTGTTGGTGCTATTGTAGAAAATGATCTTCCAAACACTGTTCATTAATAACTATAATAAATCACTAGCCATTATAATACCAAGACAGCAGAGTTTCTTGTGTATATTCTCTTTTATTAATAATTTTGGAAAACCAATGATATAGTATTCATTGGTGATTCAGAAAGTGATCATATTTCTTATTGCTTAATGGAAGATGAAATTATATACTAGGAACAAAATTGCAATGTTGAATCATGTTGCAACTGGTTTACAATATAATGATCTCTGATGAGTACAGTGAATTGCAGGATTATAGTCACTAGGTCCATCTATTTATATCACATACTTTTTTAAAGCAACAACAATATTCTATTTAACATACAAACTATCTTCTAAAAGATTGTGATTGATGACACACTTACTGCTCTTCCTTCCATAAAAACCCACACTGTTCATATTGCTCTGAGTCTTAGAATAGTTGTGATTCTGATGTCTGCTTTCTTCCTTCTTATACTTTTGGTTTGGTTTCATAAAACTGTTTGGGGGAAACTCAGAATGACTGCTTACTCTGCAAACATGATCATCCTCAAAGTCTTATTGCTGTTTTTCATACTATCCAGGTCATAATTGGAAGCTTTTAATATAGCCACCCTTGCAGTAAACCCCTAGAACTCTTGCTTTCACTGTTAGTTCAGGACACCACCATGAGGCATGCACATTCTGAGTTGACTTTACATCTTATGTTTTTCATCGTAGTTTACTTCTTTGTGCCCTTGAATTGCCTTGTGTAGACTCTGTCAGGTTTTTGAGAGAAATCAGCTTTGTTAAATTAAAGCATGTGTCATAAGTAATAACTATCCTGTGCTTTTATTTCCCCTCTCTCTGAATTTTGTAGCCTGAGCTCACTATACCTGCCTGGTTGGATAACAATGCTTAAAGCTTCAACAGTAAGCACACTGAGCATTTAGTAAAACACATAGTGTGGAATTACAGGAAGCAGGTGCAATTCCCATTGTCAAGATTGATGATCTTTAATGCTGCTCAAGGCGGGAAGAGCCTAGCAATGTTTTCTCATGCCAGCATCTGCCAATATGAAATAAATTTTAGCTATTAGATGTTGCCTGTAGACATATTTTCATGGGCAAGTGCCATAGCTTATCCAAATCTTCTGATAAGTCTAAAAACTAATGATTGTTAAGAAGGACTTATCAAGTTTAATGTAGAAAAATGTAGATGAGTAATATATGGTTGAGATGTAACAATTACTTTTATCATTCTTTACATATGGGAATGGAGAATGAATCTTTTACTACTACCATGTAATCTTATAACTTATTTACTGCTATATTTCCTATTGCCACAAATAACTTTTTGTCATCTCCATAACAAAGTGTCGAATTGGAATAATTTCAAACTATTTTCCTTGAGTAATAGAATAGAGATGATTTTACTTCAAAGAGGTGACTCAAGGGACAGAATCAACAGTAACTATTAAATCACGAATCTCTACATTTAACAGATGGCTATCTGAGGAATTAGACTTGAGAAATGAGCTTTCAGTCCAGAGGATTTGCTGCTTTAATACCCCCAGAGGAAGCATATCATTTGGAGAGCATCTAAGGAGGAAAGCTGTCTTCAGAGTGTGATGTAATCACTACAGTAATAAAATCTTGAGTGTAATTCTGAAACAATTCTTCTCCCTCTGGCTAGAGAGAGGCTCTCCAGGGGAGGAACCACATGTTCTCTAACAAAAACATCCAAAACATTTACAATTGATATTTTTGTTTAACTTAGTATTAAATAAGTGTGATATTTACTTTGGTTATCAGAAATAGCCATATTAGATGCAGTCTTGAAATAATCTTATTTTCCTATTATCATTGTCTGAGAATTCAAGGATAAAGAAGAAAGCAAAGAGTGTCTTTTTTCCAGGGTTAAGTCACTAAGCTGATATGACAGCTCTGTGGGATTTTCTTTAATTTATCCAAGGACTGTGCATGAGCGTGTATGCATGTGTATGTGCATGTGTTTCTGGTAATAATGATGAAATCAATGAATAGACTGAATAAAAGAATGTAAATGGCTAAAAACTGAGATAAAGAGAAAAATCTATTTTTTACAAACTAAATTAAAAATGAAATGGAAGTAATATAATTAGAGAAGATTTACGTTAGAGAGCCCCTACAGTCTATACCTATGTTAAATTCAAAGCATGCTGCTTAGTCAATATAAAACTTTTCTCCAAAATCTTTGTGAAGAAATATCTTGAAATATTAAGACTACAGTCTTAACTGCAAATAATCTATCCTCTATTACAGAGTGAAATTACTATGAAAGTCATCTTCTAATATGGAGGTTGCCATATATTTCCAGATGATGGAGCTAGAAAGTAATCTTAAAGCTTCTTCATGTCAATTCCTAAGTATTTATTTAAAGATAATTAAATGCTTAAATTTATAAAAATATGTTGTATGCATGATATATCAAATGAGATGTCATTAACCTACCACCTCATTTTTAAAAATGAGTCATAGAGGAAGATCAGGTAAAGGAAGCTGAGAAGGCATTTTGGAACAACTTGTAAAGGTCAAGGGCCATCGTAGATGTGGATTGGATGCTGAGGTTCCCCACAGCGAAAGGAGTAGTGAAAAAAAGCAAATCTAAAAGCATAGGGCCAATTTAGATACTAATTAAAAATTGCGGGGGTTTTTTTTGCATGTGTGAAGCTATAAATGAGCCTAATTCTTGGTATCTATTGGAGGGTACTCCACTGAAAGACATCAGAACTCTTGTAGTTATATTTAAAAAGTAATTGGTTCATTTTTAAAGAAAAAAAGAACTTTTCTGCTACCAGTGCTAAAGAAGTCTTAGCTAGGAGCTATTGCAATAAAAAGACCACATTAACAGCAAGTAAAAAGTTGTTTGAAACATATTTTAGGATCTGTTCTAGAATTGCCTTGAGACCAAAATCTCATGTTATGGAAGAAAATTTAGAAGCCCTGAAGCATGGCAAACATATCTCTAAGTCAAAACGGTCAAGCCCAAAATACCTTATTGTACAAAAATATTAACAATGCATTATTTTCTTTTACTCAGAAAATAAACTTGAAAATGTAGTTGAAAGTCTAAGGTTAATCCAGATTTTTTTTTTTTTAAGAAATATTAAGATTACTACTGATTTAAGTATTTGATCAAGTAATGAAGACATTTCTGAGAAAATAAATTTATTTATGTGAGCAAAGTATTGATAGGGAAAAAGAATGAGAACTGGCAAGATAGGCAGCTCACTTTAAGGTTGCCGAGCACCCTCAGTGCATCTGTTGGTACCAGTTATTTACCAGTACTTTTTAAAAAATTTTCATGAGTAGCAAAAAGCTAAATTAACTTTAAAAAATTTTATTTAAATACACAATTTTAAAAAGTTTTGAATGAGATGTGCTTTATTCTGGCTTAGTTTGAGTTAATTCCTGTTCAGAATTTTATGAACTAAATAAAAAATTGTTTTAAAATTTGCTTGTAGGTAAAAATGACATGATGATAAACTGTAAATTTTGATGTGGTGAATGAGGGCAATGATGCTTTTAATGAAAAAGAATGGCCCATGGAGTAACTCAGTTATCATGTATTTTCAGGGCTGGACACACTCAAGCACGAACTACAAGTGTAGGACTGAATGTTTCAATGTCTCATGATAATGTTGCTTTAGAGAAAATAAAGTCTAAGAGTTATGTAAAATGAGGATTTATGTAAATATCCTTTGAGAAATAAAGGGCATTTACATTATGAAAGTCACTGCATTCATGGTTTAAAAAATTAAAGATGAGTATCGGGCACCTTTTTCATGAAAAATTCCTCAAAATGTATGCAAGACTGACAGATGGACCAACAACATTTCAGTCTTGACAAGATAGAAAACATTTCTCAAAGAAACCCAATTCGAAATTGCCACAAACAATAGTGTAGGAATTCTGTATTAAAACTACCTCTTTGATAGTGTTTTCTGGCCTTCATCTTAGTGCTTACTCTGAAATGGTCCATACACGTAGATAAGTATATAAAGATTTACACATGCAGAAATATTTTGCCTTTACTTGTATTTTTACTATTGTGTGAGACTGTTTCTGAAAACACCAGGACATGAAGGAAAGATATGATACTGAGCCAAGCTGTTGTGTTTGTTGTTCTTCAATATAGTACAGAGCATTAGAGATTGAGACGAATCATAATCTTATAGGAAGTGATAAGAAGCATATTACAAATAGAGATACATTTTGAAATAAAATGCAAAATTCCTTTGAATTTTTAAAACGAACCTCAGGCTCTTGAAGAAACTTGAGCTTTTGAAAAGATGCTTGGGGTGATACATTCAGGCTCAGAAGGCATGCTCGTTCTGTCATTTCTACTGTAAAGATTAATTTTCTTGGAAAGTTAGAGAAGAATGTGTGGGGTCCAGACAGCTTTCAGTCTCTACTGGCTTTTTGATTGCGTAATTAGTAGTGAGATTTCTGTGATGGGACTTAAATAGAAACTGGACAGTAATTTTGATAAGATGTTATAGAGAGAAATCAAGTAGATTTTTAGTTGAGTTCAGAAAGATTGAAGTTCTCTCCAACTTCCAGATTTTATAAAACTAAGTGATGTTTTGTTACTACTTTAAAGAAATAAAATTTTACATGTATTTCCAGTACTTTGATCCTATTTTTCATTTCTTCCTTACCTGACACCTAAAGTTTTTAAAATTTCAGTTTCATTTTTTTTACATTGTTATTTCAAAACTTAGCATAGAAAAGTAACCTCTTTTAGTACTTTTAATTTCTTTAATACTGATATTATATAAAATGTGTGTGTACGTATATGCATACATCTATATATACATATGTATGCTGATTTGCTTTTCCATTTCTTTAAGCAACATATTTGAAAAGTAAACACCGATAAGTTTCATAGTAGCAGTAGTTTACATTCTTTAATTTCTGTAATGTTGTATGCTCTTTAGTTATTTGTAACATGAAATATGTCAAAACCTTTTATTTTCTAACATATTTTACAGATAGACACTAGCTTTATTTTCTAGCTCTCTGCATTGATTCATATTTGTGAAGAATATGAAAGGGTTTGTCTTTGCAGAAATCATGTAAACTGCTAAACAGTTAATAGTATGTGAATGCCTGTCACCTCTTATATTCCCATGTGATACACAATGGGTGCTGCAAATAGAGCATTTGGGGGCTCAAGGCTCACTGTAAATGCTCGGTGCCTTTTTTTAAACTGGAAATTAGTCATTAATAGCTCAATTGTTTCCTAATAAATGTTTTACAGAGACGAGGATAAACAGAAATCCCAGTGAAAATAATGAATGTTTTCAGGACCTAACATCTTTGAATTTGGTCCATTATTGATTACTAAAGCCTTTTTTTGGTTAACCAATGTCACCATAAAAATAAATAAACAAATAAATAAATAAATAAATGTAATCTAGCTAAAAAAAAAAATAATAAAAAAATAAAGCCTTTTTTTTGGTCTAATTCTCCTGCTGTGCATGACACCTAACTGTGAAAAGTAGGCACCAGTATGATATGGTTGAATACCAAGCATAACAGGATTCCAGAGCCCATAACATTCTAAAATTTTCTGATTTCCCCACAATGCTGATGCTCCCATTGTTCATTCATGCGTGTGTTTGTGTGTATATATGTGGTGTTTGCAGTGCTGCTTAAGGATCATCATTCTGTCTACGGCCATGCTATCCTGAACAAGTCCGATCCCGTCTGATCTCAGAAGCTAAGCGGGGTCAGGCCTGGTTAGTACTTGGATGGGAGACCACCTAGGAGGACCAAGCTTATAATCTCTTATTTTTTATTTTTTAATAAAAATAAATAAAAATAAAAAATAAGGGATTATAAGATGACAAGGTCCTTGCAGCCTGTGAGGTCAACCAAGTGTTGCCTCGCCTAAAAAATAATTATATAAAAATAATTATATATAAAAAAAGAAAAAAACATGATTCCTAATGATGACGATGATATTTAAGAATTATAAAACTTTAATTATTTTTAATTAAAAATTATTAGGGTGACATTGATTAACCAAATCAAATAAGTTTCAAGTGTATCAACTGTAAGTCATATGGATATATTGCATTGTGTGTTCACCATCCAGAGTTAGATTTCCTTCTGTCACCAAATATTTGACTGCTTTTACCCCTGTCTACCTCCCCGCTCCACAGAATTTAAAGTGCAATAATTGAGTCTTCTTGTTGATTGAAGTTGGAAGTGTGTAAACTATTTCATGGCATGAGTCATTTTTATAAATTTTCTTTCCAGAAAAACGCAGGCTATTCCTAAGATCTCAGATTCTACTATCTGTTTGAAAGTTTCTTAATTTATGTCATTTTGTAGTTCCCTCTCAATTATGGTATTTTATGATTTTTAATAGAAAATATTTTTTACTTTTCTTATTTGAAAATCATGACTATTGATTTTTTGTCTTATCAGCACTTGTTTTCCTCTCTTGAATGAGATGGTAAAGGCAGGCTCATTATTTGTTTTGGGTCTTTCATATATTCAGGGCCTACTGTAAGTGTCTGAAGTGGTACTGGTATCCAGGAGTTAAAAATACTTTGAGCATTTTCAAAATATTGAAAATGTTTGGTAGTCAGTGCATAAAAAGAATATGTACAATGTTATGGTTATTGCTATGCTTATTTAATTTTGGAAATAATTGTGTTAGCATAATGAAATTTGTCATGTTTAAATTTTTTTAAATCATGATTTTTTTCAGGAGGTGTGGGATGCAAACTATTAAAATTCATACTTCAGGAAAAAATTAGATTGATCCATTTTTTTTCTGAAAAAAATTAAGAGTGAAAGAGACTAGACCTGATCAGGCTGAGGCTATGAAAAAGAAATAGAACACAACTATACAAACTAATGCTAAAACATATACTTATCAAGCTCGTGGAGCATTGATTGAGAATTTTGAAGAAATGAGATAAAGAAATGGACAAAAACATAAAAAACAAAAACAAACCTCCTGACCAGTAAAGAATTATCGGGAAATAAGAAAATGTATGAGAACCATCAACAGAATTATATAGCATATTACTGCTACTAACAATAATAATTTAATACTCTTAAGCACATACTTTGTGTTCGGAACAATGTTTTAAATATTTTATGAAATAATTTCCATAAAACAGTAAGAAAGATACTGTTTTTTAATCTTTATTATACAAAGATGAAGAAACTGACACACAAGAGGTTAAGTAACTTGCACTTTGTTTCATTTGGAAAATGGAGAGAGCATTAGAGATATACAAATGGAAACATAAGAAGAGGAAACTAGTTGGGAAGCCTTCTAGTTGTTCAATCTATTGCTCCACTAAATCTAGAAGTCACTGTTTGCCCCATCTAAACTTAATGCAGTAGTTATATTGGCATTCATTAATGTTAATATAAAAATAACAAAACAATTTATCTTTGACAGGTAGTTTTTAATTTTTTATTAACGGATAGATTGTTCAGCTTTCATATGAGGTCAGGGAAAGAAAAGCATCTGCTTTTTGTTTCTGAACTGTGATTAAGGCCATGATACATCAGCTTTCAAGGAAGTATATTAAAGAAGTATATTGAGACTACTAAGTGAGATTTTTCTGGAGCCAGATTCTTTTGGATTACTATGAGATTCCATCATGCCTACCCACATCTTCTCCCTCCCTCCTCCCTTCTTCCCTCTTCTGCCCCACCCCCAACACATTATGTAAATATAGGGTTAATAGTATCTGAATTTGATCTCTCACAACCTTGTGCTTATCCCTGAAGACATGGTGCTAACCCTTGGCCAAACTCAAATGGAAATTATAACTAGCAATTGAGGAATTTCTGAGTTAGGGTACAGGATACACCAGGGAGCAGCCTATACACCAGGAAGCACATTATATATATGTAATGTGAAGAATGATGGATTATACCTGATTTGCTTGGAGTCAGTTTCTATTATTGAAACCAGTCATGCAAACTAGTTTTGTTTACCTGACTAGGGGTCGTATAAAAGACTGCTTGGAAGACACTTACCTTTTACTGAGATCAATGCCTCTCACTTTAATCTGAAAATGAAGCGCCTCTTGTAAGATTGAAGAAGGATTCTGAAAGTTATGCTTAAAAGTACCAGACTTCTCAGAAGTTTTCCTGTGGTTTCTTTCTCTTGTATCTTTTAACTTTTAATTTATCCCAGACTAATGCTTTTGTAAAATACCAGGGGATACACAGTGTAATACAAAGTAGTGAAAATAAAGGAAGCTGACCTTAACTTCTAAGTATATAACTGGTCCCCATACCCAGACCTCTAAAAATGCTCTTTGTTTGATTCTCTGCTAGCTGAAGGTTTCTAGTTCAAAAAGTGAAACAAATAACAGAAATCAAACATATAAAAAACATGTTCCAAGTTTGCTGATAAGAGGTGTGTGTGTGTGTGTGTTCGGTCTTTTTTTCTTAACCTAGACCAAATCAATTAGTCCTTAATAGGATTTTGATGGCTGTCGCTATGCCAGATGACCACAGGTCTTAAAGAAACTCGGGCTTCTATTGCAGTATCTGTCTGGCTGCCCAATAAAAATACTAGCAAATGGGGATGGGAGTTTAGGGCAGAATTTATCTAAATGTCACAGATCCTACATCTCTGTCTTTTGAAATCTGATAACTCCTGGTTCCTGATAGCCCTATATTTCCCTGGTTTAAAAATTATGCTGCCTTCTACTCTATTTAACTCAGTATGTATTCTAATTTATCCATTGATCGGATTAAATGTTGCTATTTTCTGAACATCTTTTAAGTCTGCTTTCAAAGTTCTTGACTTTCAAAGCCAGGACATGGTGCTTTAAAAAGGTGTATTAAGGTTTTGGCAAGAGCTCTGTTTTCTTGCAATAATGTCCAACTAATAGATTCTTCATACTTGCAGATAGAATATTTTAATAAACAAGAGCTCAAGAGTCTAAAAGTCCTTTATGACCATAGCAATCGTTACAGTATTTTGCTTATTGCTATCTCCAGATTTAAAAAATAAAGATAATTATTATCAGCAGGTTAAAAATTTATCAGCAATTATGGAAATTCTTAATAGGAAGGGTAGTATTTATTTTTAATATAGTGACTATTCTATGCCTATGTCAATATTATGTAGTTACGTGGGAAGATTGCGACTTATTTTAGACATTGGGCGGGATGTGGGGGATTATATTTTCCAAAGTTGGCTACAGCAATTATCTCCTGTTGTAACTGGGTGGGATTTTTAAAACAATAACTTATAGTGTTTTAACTAATAAAGTACAATAGAAGTAACATTACGTGACTTTTGAGGCTAGGTCATAAAATTTGATGCTACTGCTTTGTGCTCTAGAATATTCGCTCTTGAACCCTTCAACATTACATAAGAAATATTTTCTGTAGATTATCATGCTGTGAAAAAAACTAAAATTAGCTAATGCAGAGAAACCACATAGAAAAATTTTGAGCAAGGATTTAAAGCGATCTGTGATCTATTTCTTTTCTGATTAAGGGATCGGGGGAGATACCCCAGGGGGAGGAAATACAGCCCAGTCTAATTCCACTATAAGTGACTGACACCTCGTAAAGGGGCAAAAATATGTTTTAGGAAAGGAGCGATGTGTGGAATGTACCTCGAGGGTGTTATGAGTATACAATTGTTTATGTTAAGTAAACCTGTACTCTGTGGATTTACAAAGCATGACTCCTTGGAGAATATTATATAAGCTATGCAACTCTCTTGTGTGTAAAATGGAGATATTTTATGACATAAATCCACCCTGCTATGTGAAATCTGCATACTGCACTGAGAGCTATCTGTGCCTTTTTGATCCTTTTTATCTTTGAAATTATTAGTGAAATTTTGTACTAGGTAAGATTTCTGATTTGAGTCTCATTTGACAATCTAATGCTTTGTTAGCTCAGTTTGAAATGTCACGTCATATTGATATTGTAGTAAAAATTAGTATTATGTGAACTTTTAATTCAGATTCCTTAAAACTATCTATGTAATCCTAGGTCAGTAAAATACTTAAATAAAGGTAATATTTAATATTTTATAAGTCCTCTCTCTTTTTACCTTTCTTTCTTGAAAGAATTCTTGGTGACATTCTCTTTCCTGTTCCAAGCTGTATTCATGTAAATTTTGTCAAGTCCCAAACTGAGACAATTTTATAGGTGAACTATCATATTTGTACTACTGATGTTTCATATCCTAGTACATGATTTTTTTTCCTTTCATTTCTCTGAGTGTCTTGTTTTATTTTTTTATAGACATCTTTTTTATTTAGTTAATGCCTAAAGTTATATGTTAAGTTTAAAAGCATAATGCTGTTTTATCTCTTTTCACTTAAAATGTTTTATATTTTTCAACAATTAAAATCAGTAATACATGATTTATTGTAACAAACATTTTACATATATTTATATAAAGAAAAAATGGCAGTCTTTTTCATTGTCCCTGTACTAGTTTATGGTCCCAGTGTGTGTCCTTTCACAGCTTTTAAATGGTATTATCTGATTTACATGTATCACATTCACTTTGCTGGCAATTGATGTTATACAAAATAGGTTTTGCTTTTATAAAAAATAGTTTTCTGTCATTTTCAGGTAAATCTTCGTTTGTAAATATGCTAATGTTACATTCATCTTTCAACTCTTTATTCTTTCTTGTTATTACATACTTTAGGCCTTAGAGAACAAAGTTGAAAAATTCTTGATTTTTTAATATTTTCTGATATAATTGGTAGTGTCAATAATTTGTCTCTTATTACCATAATAAATGATATGTGTGTCTCTTCCAAAACTACCAAACTT
The DNA here is from genome assembly GCF_000325575.1 of Pteropus alecto. Classification (NCBI taxonomy): domain Eukaryota; kingdom Metazoa; phylum Chordata; class Mammalia; order Chiroptera; family Pteropodidae; genus Pteropus; species Pteropus alecto. The sequence continues at coordinate 29,165,779 of NW_006436298.1, read as the reverse complement.
TTTTGTAATATAATTAGATAATAATTGAAAACATCAAATATATATTGCAACCAATATATACTAGAAGGACATAGTATCTGAATAATATATAGCAAGATAAGTTGTTAAATTACCAATATTTAACATTCTTTCCATCTTAAACACTACTAGATTCATCATTTTTCAAAACTGTATTTGTTTTGATTTTTTTCATATATAGGGTTTAAGTTGAATGTCCAGTGCATTAATTCTCATGTATTGAATATCATGTATTAAGAAAGTACATAGACCTATATATATATATATATAGTAATTTCTAAGTAGTCACTAATCGATTTAGATGTAGTTCATTTGTATGTTATCTAGCACTTTTGAAAACATTTTCAATGTTTTGGATTATTTGAGGATTTTTTTTTGTTTGGAAAAAAAATCTTGTTAATTGCATCCCAGTCAGTGTGTGTGCTCTTGTATTATTTTAGGCATTTATTGAGATTTTCTTTATAAACCAATATTAAATCAATTTTAGTAAATACTTTTTGAACATTAAGAAAAATATAATTTTATTTGTAGGTCACGAAATTAAACATAAATATACACACACAAAAATGTATAAAATCAACCTTTACAATGCCAGCAGTCTTCAATATACAGTCCACGGTCCCCTCAGGTAC
>NW_006436298.1:29164078-29165097 GCF_000325575.1 Pteropus alecto | reverse complement strand
CTATTTTCATAGTAATAGTATAAAGTCATTTTTTTTGTTATATTGGCATGTAGAGTGATGTTACAGAAACAGTAGTAGATACAGTGCCTGGCTTCTTGACATGAACTAAGGCACCAACCCACAACTCGTGTTAACACAGTCTTTTCCAGCACACTGTTCAAAAACAGCCAGTTGCATTTAAGAACGTCTTGCTGAAGCAGAGAAATTACTAATTCCATTAAATCTTTACCTTAGAATGGTCATATTTTTAATATTTTAATCAATATAGATATTTCAATTCATATCCATATTTTTAATAAAGCGCTTCTGCAAACCAAAGTATGATGACATGTCTAAGAAAAACACTCATGCGATTGTTCGAGTTGTAATATGAGATAGCCACTTATTTCATAGCATGCTACATTTGTCTGACAGAATGGCTGACAAGTAAAATGGTTATTCACACATTGGTAGTTGATTTTCTTGAAAATAAAGAAAGCTAGCTTGTCATTGAAAGGGAAAATAACTAGCAGTACTGTAGCCAAAGATAAAAATCTTATCTTTCAAAAGAAAATTAGAATTTCAGAAAACTTGAATCTGCCACCCTGACCTTGACAGCTTCCCTATACTTAATAACTTTTCTGATGAGATATGTTCATTATATTAACAAATGTGATTTTTAATATATATATTTTAATTTTAATTAGTTTCAAGTATACAGTACATTGGTTAGACATCTTTATAGTTCGTAAAACAGTCACCCCAATTGTTCCCTCCTTCCCCTGACCCTCCACCTAGCCAACATATTCATTCTAATTGTATTCCCTATGCCCTGGTCCCTATTCCCATGTCCATCCATCAGCTACTAATTTGTACTTCTTTAACCCTTCACCCCATTCTCCCAGGCCCCCAAACTCTCCTCCTCTCTGTCCATCACCAAACTGTTCACTATATTTGTGAGTCTGTTTTTGATTAGTTTGTTTTTTATTCCTTAGATTCCGCATGTAAGTGAAATCATATAGTGTTTATCTTTCTCTGAC
>NW_006436298.1:29154322-29163550 GCF_000325575.1 Pteropus alecto | reverse complement strand
CATTTTCTTCACCAAGTTAGATAAGTTTTCCATCATTATTTCTTCAAACAGCTGTTCAACATCTTGATTTTCTTCAGTTAAGCCAATCAGATGAATATTTGGAGCCTTAATAGTGTCCCACATCCTCCTTAAATTATTTTTATAGTCTTGGTATTGTATCTCTTGCCATTCTGATTGTGTGTCCTTTCCCATCCTATCCTCTAGATAGGGCATTTGATCCTTTATTCACTCTGTTTATTCCTTTGTTCATTTAATATACCTCTCATCTCAGATAATGTGTTTTTCAGACTGGTTCTTCTGACTGGTTCCTTTTCATAATTTCCATTTCCATTTTTATGTTTTTATTTTTTGTTAAAGTTCTCACTGAGTTCATTTACACTTCCCTAAGTTCATTGAGCATCTTTATAACCAGTGTTTTGAACTCTGCGTCTATTAGATTGTTTGACTCCATTATCCCTGGATCTCTGTTCTGTTCTCTCATATGGTTTCTGCTGCTTTGTCTTCTTTGGCTGCCTTTCTGTGTCTTTCTATGTACTAAACAAAGTTCCTAAGTCTCCCGGTCTTATTAGTGTGGATTTGTGAAGTAGATGTTCACTGGCACAGTCCTGAGAGGGGCTCAGCTGCAGGATAAATTTAGCTCAAGCATCTACCCCTCTGGATCCATCTGTTAAGATTCAGCAAGTAATCCACAGATGCTCTGCTTATAGTTTCCTCAAAAGGCCATGCTAGAAACCAAGGCCACCTGCCTCCAGTGTGAGTCTAGGTGCTGCTCAGCAAGGAGAACCTGACTCACTGAGAATACAGCTGGATGTGGCTTAGGTGGGGCCACAAGTTGGGGGAGGCAGAGTTTCAGGGAATCCTCTGGGCGGAGCAACATCTATTATCCAGTCTGATGAGCTCACAGCAATGGCTGGGATGTGTCTGAGCACTGAGAGAGGGGAGAGCTCAACAGGGAACAGTGGATAAGGCTGGCCCTTCTGTACAAAGTGAGTCTCTGCTTAGCCCTCACTCCAACAATGTCTCCCTGTAAGTCTCTGGTGCCCCTGGTGTGCAGCCTGATCGGCACTGGTGCTCAGAGTGAGCAGATCTGTCACCGCAAAAATCTGCTTGTGGCTGCGGCCGCTTTAAGAGGCTTCTGCCCCTGCCGCAGCCTCAGTCTCAGCCGCTCAAGACAGGGTCACCCCATGTCATCACCCCGTCCTACCCTCTGCCATTGCAGGGTGCTTTCTTGGATTTCTCCCTAGTTATATGGCTTGTTCATCAAGATCTCAGGCAAATTTTCCTTGCTGCTGATCCTTGTTTCCGTCACAACTTTGATTTGGTCACCAGAGGGATGAACAGAGCCTCTGTCATCTACGCCATTTTGGTTCTTCTCAACAAATGTGATTTTTGATGATACCAAGAATGTAATAATTCACTATGATTACAAATGTTAAGTATGTGATACTGTACATTAGTTATTGAAAGAAAAGAGCACCTTCTTTGATTTCTAAAACAATAGTAAGCAAATATGCATAAAGATAAAATGTTTAAAATAATGTAAAAACTATTGGCAATTATAAAAGTATCATTGCCACAGTATTTTCTTTAAATAACATATTTACATGTATAAAATAGATTTCTAAATAAATCTGTGATATAACAACTGATTTTCCAAACATATTGCACAATTCAATTAGCAGTTTTGTCTTTGGGGAAAACACTAGATAGGTTATAGATGAGAATTATAAGAGTCAATCTATCAAGGATGACATTATAATTATAGAAAATGTCTTTGTAGGAAACCTCAATTGATTCTTGTACTTAGGATCTATTTTCTCTTTAGTCTCATTTATCAGCTTGGCAACTGAATAACCTTCATAGCTTCCTAGTCTTGTTCTTTCTTTAAACAACAAGAAATTTTACATTTTACTTTTCAAAAGAAGACACTTTGCAGGTTTATTCCAATCATGAAGTGGAGATGATAGAAAATGTAAGGGAAATAGTATGCATTAAAGCCGCCTTTCCAAGAGATGTCAAACTTTTTAGCCAAATTTTCCCAGTAACAGGATGATTATATAATCAAATCTGTTCACACTCATATCCTGCTCTTAACAGTTTCAGGTGAAATATATAACTAGGAGTATCAACATGTTATTTGAATTTCACACCTACTCTCTGCTAGATGCCAAGGTGTTTTAAAAATAGGTGCTTCAGACATGGTAATTATATTCACCAAGCATGTGTAAACATGTCATTGAGCCTAAGGTTCTCAAGTTTTAAACTCTTACCAGTGCAGGTGATCCATGTATACCAAGCTTCATTCCTAGGGGAAAATTTTCTAAACTTCCAAAATAAATTTGTTCATAATGCCTAATAGGCAGGAGTAATATACAACACAAATTGAACAGATACACATACCTCAGTGAGAAAGCAAAATCAATATATTTATTGTATAGAGTGTGGTAATCATTGTGTAAGGCTGTGAGTGGGAGGCTGTGAAAGAGGGATACAAAATGCATATATGTCATAGTTTATGCCCTCTAAATTTATAGCATACTTGAGAAGGAAAATGCTGTCCCTGAAACCTATGTGTAACAATGATAGGTACTAATCCAAGCATTATAGAGAAGGAACCCAATGAGCATGTGGTGAAAATGCTAAAGAAGAAAGTTTAGCTCAGATATATGATTCTTAGGTGAGTAATACATTGATATGCAACAGATTTTAGCAAGTGCTAATTGTGAGTATTCTTAAAGGTGACCATTGGAGACTTTTTGTATAATTGTTGGAATATTTTATTAGAACTACTCAGATATCTCAAAAATATTTGAGTAATAATTTTTTTTTGATCAGCACCAATAGATATCATTGCATGTGCCAAATTTATCGACATTTTATAGGATCCTAAAATCTTCTCTCATAAGGTAAACATACTTGCTTACTCTGTGAAAATGTCTATGTTGTTTATTTTATACAACTACATATAAATTATGAGACATCCTTTCAATATGTTTATTTCTATGATGGTTATGATAGGCAGAATAACTCCCTCCCTCGCCAGTGAGTGTTACTTTACATGGCAAAAGGGGCTTCACAGGTGTGATTAAGGATACTGACCTAGACATGGGGAGATTATTCTGGATTATTTAGGTGGTCCCAGTTTAATCACTGAGTCTTTAAAGCAGAGTACCTTTCCTGACTGGGTTACATATATAAGATGGAAAAAGGAGGTCAAATTTGAAGCATTGACGTCTACTGTTGCTGGCTTTGAAAATGTGAAAAGGAACCATAAACCAAAAAAATATGGGAAGCTTCTGGACTGGTAAGGCCCTCAGCTAACAATGACCCAAATAAACAGGAAATGGGTCTTCCCCTAGGACCTCCAGAAATGAACACAGATCTGTCCACACCTTAATTTTTGCTCAATGAGACCTATGTCAGATTTCTGACCTACAGAATTACAATAAGTTTGCATTGTTTAAGCCACTGTTTGTTCTAGTTTGTTATGACAATAACAGAAAATCTCTTTTCCTGCCCAGCCCACCTGAGGGGTAGGAGACTCTGGTCAGTGATTTTCTGGTACAGAAATTCTGCTTTCAGTTGTGTATATTGAAGTTTTCTGTCTTTCAAATTGCACAGATTTACCCATGATTTCTAATGTGAAAGAGGCTAAATAAACCACTTTAATTTTTCACAATATTTAAATATGAATTTTAACTTAATAAGATTTGCCATAGTGATTTCAGTCATGCCTGATGGTTTACCAAGATCTCAACTTTGCTCGTGTTCACATAATTAAGTGGTTGAGTACAGTCAGTATTTACACTGTGGTCATTGCCTTTAATACCTCTGCTAATACCAAGAAAATGTGTTCTGAGGATCTGGTATTTCGTTTTGCTCCCAAAAGATCTCATATAAAGGTTCTGAACTTTACATTAAAAGGTTTGTTTGTCTTGTCAAGCTGAAATGTGCAGTCCTTATTGGGTTAAGCACAACAGAGCTTTGACAGTACTTTACCTTTTATGAAAAATAATTGACATTTTAGATATATCAAAATTCCAAACATAATGCCTCACACGAATGTCTCAGGCTAATAAGTCTTTTTTGAAGAGACTTTCTCAACTCATAAATTTGAACAATGTAATAATCAGAACTGTCGTGATAAACAATCTGTTGTCATTGTTGTAAACAAGAGATATGAAGAAAAGATATCTTCCTAATTCACCTAATAGTCTAGCAATATATTTTGCTACTATAATTAGTGGAAATAAAGATTAAAAAAAGTGGATTTCCTTGTAAAAATATGAAATACTGTATTTTAAATTAAATATCTGGTTTAAAAAATTTTTTTTTTCTACCCATTGGGAAGATGACAAGAATCTATCTTTAAGTATAGATAACACATAAAGCTCATTTTTTTAATGTAGAAGAAATTCATTTGTATGGAGTGTTTAATTGTCCAATGGTCATTCTAAATCTTGACTCTTTTTAAGTAACATTGTGAAAACCCAGGCTACTGCTATATCATGAAATTATAGATTGTCTTTATTTACCATTTTCTTTCTCTCTTATAAAATGTACAGAAAACACATGATAAGCACATAGATAGTTTTAAACTACTATTCTGTAGTTTACTGGCATCCGAGAGCATGCAGTAACATCTGTGACCTATGATTTGGTTCTTCTGCTTATCTGTCATCAAGATTGTGCCAAGTACTCTTGCTCCTTGTGAATAACATCACCTGGTGTGCTTTGATCAGTGTTTAGAATAAGTTGATTATTTTCTGACATTATGCAATGAGCGGAGTGCTGTGGGAGGCAGAGTGCTAGACAGTATGAGCTTGAAGATGAATGAGACCCTGACCTTCAGGAGCACATATCTCAAGAAATGTCCAGTGATCCTAGCAGTGGAAGTGATGGTTGTGGTGAATATTTTATGAATATTTTATGTAGGTAATTGCTTTTCTTGAGTAAGGATTATTGTAAAAGTTACATGATATTCAATATGTAGAATGTTACGTTTTTGTTTTTGTAGTGTTCTTATACATAACTTCTGGCTACTAAAAAATTACAATGATAACCATCATAAAGCATAAGGATTATGGTCCTTCTCTTTGCTACACGTTTTTCAATCTGTTGGAGGAGTCCTTCCCCATCTTTTCATTTTCATTAGTAACCCAAATACGTTATAAAATATAACCATTTATATAATCTAATTATAATATATGATACTTAAAAATAATATATATTTAATATATAAATGTATATAACAAATACATTTTACATTAGCTATAAATATAAACTATAAAAATAAAAATCAGTAAAATACATTACCTCTATGGCTTACTGAATCTTCATCATAACATATCTGGTTACTGATCAATATTCTTCAGTGATATTTTTCTCAAGCACTTTTAATGTTTCAGGAGTCAAAATATCAAGCTTTCAAATGTCAGAATACAAGTGCATAGAGCTCCTATTTCTGCTTGGGAAATGCATTTTTGAATGTGTAGATTAGATTTCCTGTAGTTTTCAGTATAAGTGTAACATTCCTGTATAATATAGTCATGTCAATTTCACTCTAATCTTTATACTAATTTAGGGTTGCCAGATAAATATAGGCCATCCAGTCAAATTTAGATTTTAGATAAGCAATGAATAATTTTAGTATGTTCCATGCAATGTTAGGGTCATTCTTATATTAATTTATTATCAGAAATTCAAATTTTATGTGGATAAACCATACCCTAATTGGTAGTTTACTCTTGTTTTCTAAATGAATAATAGAACAGTTTTCCCTTTGTTCCCTGCAGTGTAAGGTGCTTAATTTTATCACAAAGGATAATTACAGTAGTTTCCCCTTATCTTCAGGAGATACATTCTAAAACCCCAATGGATGCTTGAAATTACAGATAGTACCAAATCCTATGTATACCATATTTTTTCTTATATGTACATGTCTGAGATAAAGTTTAATGCCTTTTCTGTCTTAACTAAGCACTCATCACTCAGTTGCCATAACTTTTGCAGTTTGAGGGGTAACAGCAAAACTAGCATGAATGTTTTTCCTTCACTATTTCACAGAAGATTCATTCTTACTATAGATCTTAGCAATCCCAGAATACATTTTTTTTCCTTATTAAGTGAGAACTTTCGCCTTTTCCCTTACAGGAAGCACTTTATAGCTTCTCTTTGGCATATCTGAATAGCTAGCGTCAATACTCTGTGCTTTGGAGCCATTATTAAGCAAAATGAAAGTTACTTGAACACTGCAATACCATGGCAGTTGGTCTGATAACTAAGATAGCTACTAAGTGACTAATGAGCAGGCAGTGCATACAGTGTAGAGATGTTGGACAAAGGGATGGTTCATGTCCTGGGCGGGATGGAGTGGGACAAGGTGAGATTTCATTATGCTACTCAGAACGGCACAATTAAAAAGTTATGAATTGTTTATTTCTGGAATTTTCCATTTAATATTTTTGGTCCTTAGTTGCCCACAGGTAACTGAAACCTCAGAAAACAAAACCATGGATAAGGAGTGGCTACTGTATTAAACTTTCTAGTGCATTGTTAGAGAAATAATTGCAAGTTAGATAACACGGGACAATTGTTAACTATTTGACTTGACATAGAAGCCATACAATAAACCTATTGTATGTATTCAGAAGTAATGGTCTGAAATACATAAAAATTGAATAACTTATGTAAGGCAGGTACATAAAAGTGTTAAAGTAGAAATCAAGATACAAGACAGTTGTTCTTAGTCACTCTACCCCTTCAGCCTCTTCCCTAGTGTGGATTCAGGGAGATCCCCACAAACATCACTACCACTAGTTGTCTTGGGCCTCATTCCATTTTATTGAGCTTACAGGTATACTATATTTAGGGTAGTGTGTGTGTGCATGTGTGCGCATGCACAGGAGGGTGTCTATTTCAGTGAAGAAAGTCTTGGAGTATGATGAGCACGTCATGCCTCTTGGTGTTTACCAAGGGTTTGATTCTGAAAAACTAGAAAGCTCACTAAAAGCTGATGGAAGAGTCAGCAACTTTGAACAATGGGTCTTCAGGGCGAGTGGTGCCAGCCTACATAGAGACTGAGTATTCTGTGAGTGAAGGGCTCTGATCCTTGAAGCTCCAGGCTTATTTGAAAATGCCTTTTATTCTAGCATCTGCTTCACTATTAGGACTTTCTTCTTTTCTTTTTTAAATTTACTGAGGTGATATGGGTTAATAAAATTATATAGATTTCAAGTATACAATTCAGTAATACATCTATATATTGCATTGTGTGTTCACCACCTAAATTCAAATCTCCTTCTGTCACCATATATTTGACCCGCGTTACCCTTATCTTCCTCCCAAACTTCCCTTGGTAACCACTAAACTATTGTCTGTGTCTATGAGGTTTTGTTTGTCTTGTTTGTTGCTTTCAGTTTTATATCCCACATATGAGTGAAATCATATGGTTCTCAATGTTTTCTGATTTATTTTGCTTAGGATCTTTTTAGAGTTTTATTGAGATAAAATTGATATATATCACTGTATAAAATTGACATACATCACTGTATGGCATAATGATTTGATTTACATGGATTGTGAATGGATTACCACAATAAATTTAATTAACATGTATCATCTCATATAGATACAAAAAGAAATATTTACAACTAGGATTTTATTATGGGAAGTACATAAACCTAAACCAGTATTTAAGTAGATGCCCACTATCATTTCACTCATATATTTTGGTTCTTGAAATAGTCAATTTTATAAAATTATAATTTACAGAACCTTTGAAAAATTCACATTAATTTTATGTTTTGCTTGATTTTATGAAACCTTTAATTTTGATGGTTTGATACTTGCTTTTTTCATTTCTTCACACTTAATGTTTGTCTACATTTTTTTGCCTCAGCTTATAAATGATTCCATATATCTTAATATTTTTATTTAATTTTAAAAAGCAATGTATGTATTATTTTTAATAGCACAACTTTCATATTGCTGCATACTACCTATATCTATTAACTTTGGTGACTGAAGACAATATTAGAGGCTCAGAGTCGGATGCTGTAGGAGCCTTGTATGAGTAATGGTGGCTGGAAGGTGAAGTCAGGAGGCCTCTTTGGAGACATAGTTAACTTTTGAAAGGTGATGAATTTATGTAGATGTCTATTTTAACCTGAATTACAGGATTCCCATCCTTTCTTGCTATAAACTTTCTTCAAATCTATTTCTCCTTTTTTGAGATAACAGCTCTTTTCTTTTATTATTTATAATTTTCTTTTAAAAACTGTAATATATCATGCTATTCTTTATTCAACTGCATTTTCTAGTAATAGTGCACTTTCTCATGTTTATGTCATCAATACTTAGATAACCAAACATATGACATAAAATGTTGAATACCAGTTATTGACTTTCTGATCAATCTTTTGAAGTATACAAAATAACTTACTAATCAACCATCTCCATTTTTAGATATATGTTAATATATAGTTTGAATGTAAGCCTTATTCAGACTTAGGCTACTATTAGCACAAATCTGAAAGATGGCACTGTGACTTCAGGCTGCTCAGTTTCCTGAAGGAGCAGGCAGGCAAGGAACAGAGTTGGGCAACTCTTGCCTGTGGAATGCATAGTTGAGTGACAACCACCAGAACCAGGTGGCTAGGGGAGTTCTACTTTAAGCCATGGTGAATGGTACTTTCTTTTTTTCTATTCATAATTTAAATAAAGTAGGCAAGGCATGAAAGTGTAAATAAGATGAAGAACACTGATGGAGTATAAGGAAGTTTGAAACAAAGGAAATGGATTCAAAATAATTTATAAGTTTGTGTGCAGAGATAGCTATTGGGATGAGCATTCAGGGGGACTAGAGAGTATAACAGACTAGATTATTTAAGAACCAGAGAATAATGCATGCTGAGTGATTAAGCAGTGCCTCTCTCAAATTGATTTAGCAAAAAAAAAAAATAATAATAATAATGATTAAATAAATAAAGGAATGCTTTAATGAATACTGAAATTATTTCAACTGACTTAAATGCTATCAGAATTTTAAAATAGTGCAAATGTAGCTGAGAAGTAATGGGCAATTCAGTTATAGATATGATAGACCTTATTTACAGTTATGTTCAATATTATTTTATTTCAACCTGTATCCTTAGCCAGTAACAGGAGTAATGACAGATGGGATGATGAAAATGCAACACTATATAGGTCTCAAAGAATACTCTTTCC
>NW_006436298.1:29105474-29154231 GCF_000325575.1 Pteropus alecto | reverse complement strand
GCCCCAGAATTTATGGCTATTTAAATAGAACAATATATGACCTAAGTAATGTAAAGGATTTGACCTAGGAGCTAATGCACTGAATCTAATTTTGTGTGGTATAGAAGAATTAGTCTTTTCTACAAAAAATTTATTTTACTTTAATAAATTCATTGACAATATTTACAAATACCAAAAATGTGCCAGGATACTGTGGTAGGTAGTAGAAAACATTGGTGAATATAGTAGGTATGATTTTTAGCATCTTAGAATTTATATTCTAATGAGAATTGTCGGTACGTAAGTCAACATATACAGAAATGAAATAATTTGCAAAAACTGATATTTGAGTATCAAAAATAGGTGCCTTATTGGGAAACAATATGTTCAGGGTGTGTGTGTATCTGTGTACGTGATTATTTTGTTAGATCTATGCCAAATTAAGTTTTAGACAGAAATCTTATGCTATTTGATCTATGGATCTGTGATCAAGATGAACTCATGAATAGAGATATTCCAGAATAAGTTTGCTGAAGAAGACATGACATTTCTATTTCAAAAAATAAATGATTATATTATACTTGGATATTTTTCATATTAACAGTAATGCCCAGGACAAACTGAATAGTGATAACAATTCAGAGAAAATATATAGTATTAGTAATAATAGTAAATTATTATATGTTGAGTTTATCTACTGATTTGAAATTCCATAAATTTCAAGCAGAAAATCATCAGGTTTCATAGTGTATATTAAGAATGTAAAGCAAAACATTTAATTTCTTGCATGAACACAAATATTTGCTTTTAAATGACCTGAGTAACTTATTTTTTTCTTCGAATTGCTTTTAAGATTTACTACTTATTTTTAATATGGCAAGGTGTAATTTTCTTAGTTGGATTTAGACCTTTTCCTTAGGAAATTGTTTGAAATATTTTCATCAATTTTAAGCTTTGCATTTGCTTCATCATTTTTCAGTTCAATGTCAGCAATAACCTTGTATTCATGTTGTATGAAAGAAGGAAAGAGGTATTTAAAAACTTGCATATTTCCCAGAATTGCTGCAAAATGGAAAAAATCTTTTACTGATTTATAGTAGGTTTTATCTCAGTGCAAGAAGCTATCATTTGTAGCCTGGATATTATTATTGATAACAACATGTATTTTAAGTTAAGTGAAAACATTAGAAGTTATTCTTGATACATACAAGAATGTTGGTAGCTTTGAAATCTAAGGAGAATGTCGTCTTTTAAAGCAGTCTACAAAAAGTGAAATAAAGATGTTACGTAAAAGAAGTTGGCAGCAAAAGCATATGCGTAAAATACTGTTTATTTTATGACTATGAAATTGCATGTATCTTACTGAAAAAAGTGCCAGCCTCAAGATGAAATAAAATCACACTTGAGAGTGAAACACAAAAAGTATCTTTCTTTACATTTTGTTGTTGAAGAGACTGCTTTTAGGAAAAGAATCTTTAGATGCATTGTAGATATTAGTAACAATAGCATTTATTGTGCATGCACAACATGGCAAGTGAATGCTGATCACTTTACACACATCTTTCAGATGAGACAACTGACTTAGATAAGTTGACCAATATCACAAAGCTATTATGTGCTTGAGTTAGTAGATAATGTTGGAAGCTTTTTATGTGTACAGGATTTCTGCCAAATGTGTTGGGTTTTGCTATTTTAGAATGGCCAAAATTCACAATCTTAGCTCATATAGAGACACTCTGAGGTAAGTATAGGACTCTAATTACCCCCTCGAATCTGGCTCTCTCAGTTATCTATGTTAAGAGGCATTAGTGAATTCTCCAAGATCTGCATTAACATCCATGCATTATCTTTTCCACCTGGCAGGTATTATGCTAATACTGAATATTTTATAAACATTATTTTATAACATAAAACCCTGTAGAGTTAACATAATTTCCCATTTGAAATGAAGATACAGAAGTGTAGCAAGTAAGTTACTTAGCCAGTTACAGAACAATTAAATGATAGGGAAAAAAAAGTCAGCCATTACATTACATGCCAGAGGCTGAACTCACGTGTTGACACTGTAATGATGATGGTGTTTCTGGCCACAGAATCTGCCCATTGGTAGCACCTGGGAAAAATAAGGACTACAGAAATGAAATGAAATAATAGTTCTTTCCTAGAACAAAGCTACATCTTGTCAAATATATAAAATTCACCACTTTGCAACTTCTCAGTATAATAATTAATTCAAACAAGAATAATCTGGATGCTGTAACTAGTGTGTGAATGATGATAACAGGATGTATATACAATTGTGAAGTATCTCCCACCAGTTATTTTTAAAAACAAAGAGAAAAAATAGTAACTTTATAGTAATGAGAAAGGGGAACTACCAATCTTGGAACAAACCTACATGTCTCCTGATATAATGTACCACTTCTCTGTATTCCTGCCAAAATGCATAACCTGAATCTAAATGAGAGGAAATATTACTCAAGCCCAGACTGAGGGACATTCAATAAGATGATAAGCCTGTATGTTTTTACAAAAATTTTTTTTAATAAAATTTTAAGGTCATTAATTACCGAAAGGTGTTAAGACACTGTTCCAAATAAAGCAGACTAAAAAACATTACAACTACATTTGATGCATAATTCTGGGTAGAATTTTAGACTCGGGAAAATAATTATTAAAATAGATATTCTGCAACAGTATGTGAAAATTTTATATAAATTAATGGATTAGATAATGGCATTGTATCAATATTCTGATTTTGATAATCATACTATTGTTATGTAAGAGAATGTCATTCTTAAGACACACAAATATTGGTAAAGTGATGTAATATCTTCAGTGATCTCTTAGTTATAAAAAGTATCTAGTTAACTCTATGTATACATACATACGTGCACACATTCATACACATATACCTAATGCTCTGTGGCTGACTACTCAATTGATTAGACAAGAAATAGCTATACTTGCTTATTTAACAATATTATTTGTTCAAATATACTTCAGTTATCTCTATAAAATATTATCCTGTTTTCAGTTTCACATATATATATGAGAACCTCCATTCCCCACATCCCTAATTATCATTCAGGTTAATAAGTTTCTATCTATATTCACATAAAGAATATCTTTATATTATTATGTATTCATTTTGCTTCAACAGCTCTTTAGTGGTTAGGGCTGACTTAACATCTGTTAATTTTTTGCTACTCAGTGTTTACTATGTGTTGGAGTCATCTAGGAGCTTGTTAAAGTGAAGATTTTGATTTGGAAGGTCTGGGTTAGAGCCTGAGATTTCCTATTTCTTCAAAGCTCCCAGGTGATGATGCCCTTGCTGAAGATTGTCCCGTCTAGACTTTACCTTCCTCTGGCACTTTTCCTGAACTCATTTTGTGCCTCTGAATAAATCCTCTTAGAACCCCTAATAATGAGTTTCATGAGGAGGTACTATAGAGCACGACATAGGCAAAACTAGACTTACCTTAGAAAAGATTATCTAGGCAGTAATTTCCTTTTGAATAAATTTGAATGAAGAAAAATGTTAGATTCGAATGGGAGAATGAAATGAAGTTTGGTGCACAGAATTGTAGCAAAGCTTGAAGAAAGAACTTAACTATTAAATGTAGCAACCACCAAATGTGTGCACATGTTTCTCAGGTTAAGATTCTGGCACTTCAATAGCCAGAATCTTAAATTTCTTGCTTAAGAGAGGTTTTACAGGATTCCATACCTCCAAGAAAAGCATCAAATGTTCAATTCCTGAGGTTCACCTGCATTGAACAGCTGCAAGAAAATCTTTTTGTCTAAAAGTTGTCCTGTTTAATTCTCCTTTTATTTACCAGCTGCATTAGCAACCCTACAATTATTACTATCTAAATGCATATGACTCATTGGTTTACTTAATTTTGATCTCTCTTTAACTTAAAGAAATTTAAAAAATAATGAACTCTAAGCTATCTGTGGTTCGTTTGGTTGAATTGGAAGTATAATAGTGAGAACTGTGTTCTAGCATATAGTGTGCAAAGATAAAAGATGAAGATACATGAAATAGACATCCCAGCTATTGCATACATCTGTCTATAGAGTTTCTTTCTTGCATGATGGATGTTTGTTAGTCAGCTTGTGTTAATTCTGTTGTGTTAGAGTCTTTTTTCCTTTGTAATATCATTGTTGATAGGCTACTGTTAAGAACAGATAATAATTAAATTCTATACTGCTCTTCAAGTTTTCTTTTCCTTGGACTTTTATAGATTTGTTATCTATGGCATAATTTCATCTATTTATTTACGTAACTCTTTAAATTTCTTTCACACACAAGCATTGCCAATATCTAGATTAGACCATAATACAAATCATTTGATACATTAGAGTGTTCAATCCTTTTTGGGGGGACAAGATAGGGACAAGGCCCAGCAACTTTATCTTAAATTCTTTTTAATAATGAAGAGACTTATAACGACTCCAGTGAAAACTTGAGGTACATATAATGAATTAAACTACCACTAGTTCCTAAAGACAGGACCATATCATCCTTATTAAAATGAGAGACTTTAAGTATTTTTGACACTACTAAATTGCTGATTTTAGTATATTTTTTAAGTCACATAAATTTTTAGGTATTTCCATAGTATATGTCATTTGATTTACTTCAGTATGTGAAATTCAGTTAAGTTAAATCAATGCATGCATGATTCCAGTTCAGAAGTTATAAACTGATGTTCTACTTCATACAATCAAATTTTAAAACATGACATATTTTTATCTCAGATTTTTGTGACATGTGTATCATGAGAAGAACAAAAGTTGTTGGGTGTTTTTTAAAGAATATTTATCTGGTTGAAAGAAAGAAGTATCAAATATCAAAAAGAACAGGGACATAATAACTATCAATTAAAATTAGAGTAAAAAAGAAAAAAAAAACAGACATATTTGACTACAGGTTAGGCAAGAAATGTAAAAATAACTTCCAGTCTGATTCTTCACTACCAGTTCTATAGGATTCCACATATTGCCAGTGAACTTTCTAGAACTCTGTAAAAGACTTAATTCTGTCCCCATCCTGTCCTTTCCCATGCACTTTGTGGTGGAAAATAGGAGGAAATACATTCACACATCTCCTCAGAGACTATTATTTTCTGATGAGTTATGACAACCCATAAATGAGTCCTTTGTCAGAATATTGTGTTTAGTAAAATTTCCCTTGAAAATTGATAATATAGCTGATACAATTGAAGGAAAGGAAGAGATGTATTGAGGGAAACCAAAAAAAGTAACATTGAGAAGAGGGAAAAATAGGTAAGTTGTAAAGATAGGAGTTTTTAACCATTAAGAATAAATACTTGTTTGGGGAAAGAATTTATTGACCTTAGAAGATAAATAACTTGGAAGAGAAAATTATAAGGTCATTAGCAAAAGAGAGATGGATCTCTCTTGATTTCTCCTGCAACTACTATCCAATTTCTCTTTTCTCCCTTACAGAGAAGTTTTTCAAAAACATTGCAGTGTTATGTCCTAAGATTAAAAATTTTCGTGGTTGAAAATTTGTACATAATATTCGAATATCAAAAACTATATTAGCTTTAATTTCGACAGCTAGTTCTCCTTCCCTTCCTCTGCATCCCCAAACTCTTTGCCTCCCTCCCTCCTTCCCTCCCTTCCTCCCTCTCTCCCTTCCTAAATTCAATCTATTGAAGGCAGGATGGGGGAGAGTGGAAGGAAATAAATTTATCCTTTATTTTGAAGAGTGCCATTTGGATTAACCAATTTACATTGTAGCTTTTTCGTAAACATTAGATGTTACAGACTCTCTTGTCTCTTCCATTTTTCTAGCCAAAAGAAATTTTGGCAAAGGAGAAATTTTTTAAATTTATTCCTGTTAATGGCTCTCTCAGTTATTTCTAAAGTGTAAGCTCTGCTATACTCGGGTGCTAGGCTGGATTCAGAGATTCACAAATAGATTTGCAAAATTTTCAATCTTCAAGTATTTTCAAAATATACTAGGATTTCTTTCTATCCTATCTAGATGTTTCTACAGCCAACGTAACCCCATTCTGTAGGTTGTGGGGGAAAATAAATACTAGATCTAACCTCTTTCTCTCTTCTAACCATCTTCCATTTCTTAACTGGGTTGCGATTTTAGTATAGCTGTGAAAATAGTGTGATGGGCAAAAAAATTCTTTGAAACAGAGCACTAATTAAGCTCTGCTCTGGGATTTTAGAGTAAAGTTCTGATGGAGATTTACATTTGTGATCATGCTTTTCTTCTATAGCCTAAAACCATGAATTGCCTATAGCTACAGTCTTGATAATCTATTAGAAATTTCTAGAGTAATATGAAATGAAGTGTGCTGATTTTCCTCATTAAAGAGTAAAATAAAACTATTTTAAAACATGGTTTGGTTTCGTCTTTTTTGAGACTCTTACTTCTTGAGCGTGTATCTTTATTTCCTTCACCAGGTTAGGGAAGTTTTCTGTAATTATTTCTTCAAATAGATTTTCAATTCCTAGCGCTCTCCTCTTTCTGTTACCCCTATTATGTGAATGTTGATATGCTTGATGTTATCCAGGAGACCCTTTAAACTGTCCTCATTTCTTTGGATTCTTTTTTCTTTTTGCTGTTCTGATTTGGTGTTTTCTGCTACCTGATGATTTAATCTGCTGCTTCATCTAATCTGTTGATTCCCTCCAATGTATTCTTTATTTCAATTATTGTATTTCTTACTTTTGACTGGTTCTTTTTTATATTTTCTATCTCCATTTTTATGTTTCCTATCTCTTTGCTAAAGTTCTCGCTGAGAACATTAAGTATCCTTATAACTAGTGTTTTGACCTCTGCATCTGATAGATTGCTCATCTCCATTTTGTTTAGTTCTTTTTCTGGAGCTTTGTTCTGTTCTTTCATCTGGGACATATTTCTTTGTCTCCCCATTTTGGCTGCCTCCCTGTGTTTGTTTCTATGTATTATGTAGAGCCCCTATGTCTTCCAGTTGCAGTAGAGTGGCCTCATGTAGTAGGTGTCCTGAGGGGACCTGTGGCACAATCTCCTTAGTCACCTAAGTTAGATATTCTAGGTGTATCCCTTATGTTGGTTGTGTGTGCCCTCCTATTATAGTTAAGCCTCGTTAGCTTTAGGCACGTCAGTGGGTAGGATTGACCCTCTGGCTGACTGGCTGTGAGGGCTGGCTGTGACTTCAGTAGACAAGCTGTTGTGTAGGCACTGACCTCCTGGAGTGGGAATTACCTCTGCTTGGCTCTGGTGCCAGCTAAGTCCTCCCTTTCGGTGGATCATTTGTGGAGCTGGTTGCTTGGTGCTCTGGTGTGGTCTGAAGTTAGACATCAGGTATGTTGCTTCTGGAGCCTTTTGGGAGGGGCTCCAGTGTAGGCAAAGTTTTGTTGCCACTTGTACTGGGCATGGCACACCACTTGTTAAGTGCTACAAATTGACCTGAGGTTGTTTGCCACTTGTACTGAACTTGGAGTTTCTTGAGAGAGGCTATGTTGTGAACTGAGGCTGGCTACCACTTATGCTGGGCTTGGGACGCTCTGTTGGGCACCACATTGTAAGCTGAGGCCAGCTACCTCTTGTGCTGTGTTTGTGATGCTTAGTTGTAGCTACATTCTAAGCCAATACTGGTTGCTGCATATGCCAGGCTTGGTACTACCTGGTTGATGTTACAATGCAAGTTGAGGCTGGTTGCTGCTCAAGTTGGGCTTGAGCCCACTTAGCAAGTGTTACAGGGCATGCAGAGGCCAGCTGCTCCTTCTTTGGGATTTGTGGACCTTTGAGAAATTTTAGGATAGTCTGCAGCTTAAGCTGAGCCAGGCAGCTACTGTGGAAAAGCCACTGGAAGTGGCTCAGGCCAGGCTTGCAAGTTGAGTGGGGTCTCAGCAAATCACTAGAACAGGGAAAATAGTGTTAGCCAGGTTAATGGAGAGCACAGATTTGGTGCCTGCCTATGCCTAGCTGGCTCTGTGTGTGTGTGTGTGGTGGTGGTGGTGGTGGTGGGGGTTTGGGGGAGGGGTCTATAAAGAAACAATGGTGCCTGCCAGCACTTCTGTCCTGGGAGAGAGCTGCCATGACCCCTGCCCCTCTAACCCTCACTCTAAAGCTACTTGATTTAGTTCCCCTGTATGTCTGAAGCAGTTTTGAGCAGCTACCCCTCCACCAGGACTTGGAGCAAGTGAGTTTAAGTGAGTAAGTCTATATGCGGGCCCCTCGAGAAGTGTCAGGTAGCCCTCTATCTCACGCAGATGCAATCTCTACTGGTTTTCTCAGCCTGATGTTATAAGGACTCCTCTTCCTGGCACTGGTGCCCAGGGTTGGGGATCCTGCTATGGAGATGGAACCCTTTGCTCCTCAGGGGAGACCTCTGCAGCTGAGATATTCCTCCTGATTTTTAACCTCCACATGTGGGTGTGGGGCCAGCCAGTTCAGCATCTCCACCTCTCCTACCCGTCTCCATGTGGCGGCTGCTTTATATCCTTAGTCATAGGACTTCTGTTCAGCTAGTCTTCAAATGGTTATCAATGATGGTAGTTTTATAAGTTAGTTGTAATTTTTATGTGGTAATGGGAGGGGGTGAGCATAGTGTTTACCTATTGTGCCATCTTCACCAGAAGTCTACTGGAATGATTTAAAGGAGGAAATAAATGCGGTTGTTCTATCTTTTAGGAGTGAGAAATTGATGGGACTTGAAGCCCAGGTACTGAAATTTAGTTGAAGAATTGGAAAGGCACTTTCTCTTCCTAACTGAAAGAAAGATAAGTGTGGAGATAAAAGGTTTCATCTTCATTAAGTAAGAGGAAATCGCACGTCATTAAAATGAAGTATTTTTTGGTTTCAGATTAGAATTGAAAAATTTGGTGGGAATTATGCAAAATTATAAATACTGAGATCAAATAAAATGAAGCATGGATTTTGAATGAGGACAGTAAATGGCTATTTAACTCTGCTGTTCAGATAGGGTAGAAAGAGCATAAGTAGTAGTGAGGGTTCAGATTTAGTGAGCCAGAAGAAAATGAGTACAGAAAACTTCCTTGGAAAAACAAGAGATTAATTTTTCTTGATTTCTAAAGGTATGTCCATCTAAGCCAAAAGCTAACTTCACAAAAATAAGTAGCTATATCTTTACTGTAGAGAATGGCTGCCTACTTACCTCTCTTCATCAACCTATATAACTTAAGCTATTTCTTAAATAAATCTGCAAGAACTATTTGCCAGCATGTGTTCATTAAAAAGTTACCTGAATTGGAAAATTTTTTTTTAAAAAGTAAGAAAATACAAGGTCTGAGCACTCTTTGATCCTTTTATTTCTGTGTGTACAAGAATTTATGAGAAAAATTATATGGTCTTGTTTTAACTTCATTCAAAAACAAATAGTTTAAACTAGAATACAGAGTTTACTTTATATGCCAATATTTCTGTATAGCCAAAGATACTTTTAAAACAAAGCTTTATCTTTATATAATTTGTATGTCATTTCAAATATTAGTGCATTAAGACATATCACTGGGAAGAACCTTCAGTGTATAAATTTAGTTCATATATTTTTAAAGTTTTTACTTGGTAATTTACAAGGAATAAATCATAAAGATTATCTACCACCAAATTTTCAATTAATGGATATGTATTCTTAAACTTATTGGTTTTCTAATGAAGATTTTAAATATCTCTATTTTTAATTTTTAAAAAAATTTTTAAATTTAAATTTTAGTTTTTATTTTTATTTATTTTTATTGTTTTTTAGGCGAGACAACCCTTGGTTGACCTTACAGATTGCAAGGACCTTGTCAGCTTACAACCCTTATATTTTTTTTATTTTTTATGCCTACAGCACCTGGTCTTCCTAGGTGGTCTCCCATCCAAGTACTAACCAAGCCCGATCCTGCTTAGCTTCCGATAAACATCTCTACTTTGAAAGTGAGATGTTTAAAAAAGTGAAGAAATCTTAAACCATAGTTTTAATTATAAAATCCATCTATCAAATTTAATTGAATAAAATGAATAAAGGATTTTGGTTTCCATTACCACTGCATATTATTACCTAATGCTTTAAGATTTTTCTATGTTGTAAATACAGATAAGGCTTTAAGTAGATTTATATAATATTCGGCAAATAGAAAGTATGGAACCATCAAATAGGCTATAAAAGCTCTGCAGAGCTTACCAATTAAATTAGAAAGGACGTAAAACCCTTGTGTCCTTGCTAATACAAATGTAATGATTAAAAAGTGAAGACAGTTCTAACGTTATGATGTCAGTAATATGGTGTTACTTCAGTGAAATTTTCATCAGTATATGTATCTTCAAATTTGTAAAAAATCGATATAAAATGTTTATTTTAGTTTTATCATAAAAACTTGATATCAATCCTTTCTCTGATTATACTCCTACTGAGTTAAAATTAATGCAGAAAAATATACATGTATATTTGTGACTATAAAAAATGTTTTTGGAAAAAAAATTGCATTTTTTTCTTTAACCTGAATGTAAAAACTCTAAATTCACAAAGTTAATTCCAAATGAAAATAATTAATGAATCGTCTTTATATTCAGCCTAGAAAGAGACTAGACTCAGTGTTGTTATGGAGTAGGATATTTTTTTCCACTCTGGAATTCAGTATTTTTGTACTTCCTATGTGATCTTAGCTTAGCAGATCACTTTCCTCAGAAAGTTATTAATCTCACAAGGTATTAACAGTGAATGTCCTCTAAATACAAATATTTATTATAAATTTAGTAAGATCTCACTACTAAGAAATTAAGCTGTTTAACGAAATGACCAGCTTACTGAGCAAAGCCACAGCACAACTGAAAGCTCGTTGTCCAAATGGTGTCTTGGGTTCTGAGATGCTCGGATTTTTAGTTTATTTACTTCTTTTCCTCGGATCAGTTCTTTTGATACTGCACGTCCTTGACCACTGAGGACAAAAGACAAGTTTTTCAGAAGATATTATTCAAATAGATTTCTAGCCATTACTTCATAGTTGGTTTGCCTGTTCAATTTTCTAGTAATCATAATGTAATTTTACCTCAAGTTTAACATTAAATACAAAGCTTTATTAATGATTGTAGCAAAGCAGAATTTAAAACATAAGAAAAGTCTATTGATAACAAATCAGCAAAACTGAGCATAACTTTTTTAATGACTCAAGGAAAAATGTACGATAACCAAAATTGTAATGTCAATGTGCCTACCATTTGATATATTCTAGAACCTAGAAATTCAGAGTGTGGTGGAGGACCAGCAGCATCAGCACTACCTGAGCTCTTGTAAAATACACAGAACCTGAGGCCCAAACCAGATATCAGAAGCTTCAGTTTAAAAGATCCCTATGTGATCTGTGTACACATTTAAGTTTGAGAAGTCTTGATTTAGAATACTATTCTTTAACCTACCAACCACAGCATCTTCCTGAGTACCATATATATGCCAGACCCTATGCTAGACTTTGTAGATATTAAGATAAATTATTCCTTCATGGAAGAGTCTCACAGTCTAGTAGAAAGACAGGTAGGCATAAATGATGATAGTTGGGTGAACAGAGTGCTATGGAAAGAAGAAGAGGAAATAAGTTAGCTCCCTTTGATAGCCAGAAAAAGACAGAAAGAATGACATTTCAACTGGACTGTCAAATTGGGGGGAGTATTTCCTCAGCCTTAAATCCTTCACCAGCAGGGTTATGTGGAAACTTTGCTTAGAGTAAGACAACTTCCCATGAAGTCTTTAATTCCAACTACATAGAGCAGGTCTACAGAGCCCCTGACAGGATCTTTACTCTTGTACACTGAGATACTCACTGCTTCAAGCTCCACAACAATCACAGTTTTGCTAAAACTATATAATTTGATTCCACTAAGATTAAACTGATGATATTTCCATAGTTACCATAGGAAGCTCCAGACTTCCTTATACCTTGTGAGTCATCTCCTGAATGTCGTCTAACCCTGCACATGCCCCTTTCAGTCCTTTTCTCAACCCTCTCCCTAAACCCTTTAGAATTTATGGTTCATCAGTAGCAAAATCTATATTGTCAATCTCTTTTTGAGCATTTACTTTACCCTTTTACTCTAAAAGAAACATAGATCTTCCCTGATGATATTTTTTTACCTGAAGCCCTCCCAAGTGGTACTTGCTTTTCTCTCATATTCCTAAGATCACTGGGCTTAAAGGTAGAGTGGTTTTTTTTTGTTTTTGTTTTTTTTGATAATTCCATACTCCTCTCCATCTGTTTTCCCTAAAACAATTACGTTTTTTGTTTTTACTGTATTACAGTATGTCACTACTATTCTTCATTGTGCTATCATCTACAGATATCTGAGTAGTTAAAAATCATTTCTCAATCTTTCACTGTTGTCCTCTGCAAATGTACTTATGTCTTATTTCTTGATGATTTGATAGAGATCCTGCTATCTCTTTAGCTTCTAAGTTTCTTTACTCCTTTGCAAATATTTGACCATCGCGTATTATAGCCACTCACTCCTATAGTCATATGCTAGACCATGTCAATTCCTATATATGCAACCTTTCCAAAATCTCATTTTCATGCATCTCATTATTTGACTACTCTCCCTTTTTCTAGTTCGCTGCTCTAGAATTCCACATCCAACAATATTGACCCTACTGTCACCTCCCATCCACTGAGCCTACCAGTCTCATTGCTGGTCCTTTCTCTTCTTTTCCTCAGCCCTTGTGCTTTTTCTCTATCTACGCTCGCTCTCTTGGTGATATAATTTCATCACATGCATTTACATATCACTTAAGTGTGGATAATACCCAAATTCATAACTCCAGGATATGCCTTTCATTCTCTCTCTTTTTTTTTTTTTTTTTTTTAAGTTCAGACATCTTTATTTGTCTTAGACAGAATGTTTCAAATAGATTTCTGGGTCTTTGAAGAAGCCTGGTGTTGACAGTTTTCTAATCTTGACATTCCTTAACTCAGATGCTGTCTTAGTCTGTTTGAGCTGTTGTATGCCTTTCTTTTAAACTCTAGACTAAATTTACAATGCCTCTTGAAGGCAATTATTTTTACTTTATTTTTGTTCATTTGTGTATCTTAATTGCTTGAGCAGTGTCTGGAATATGGTAGGCCTTCAATAAGTAAATGATCGTCTTCATTGCCCACCAAAGCAATGCTTTGGTACATTGCTTACTGAAATGATTTTGGGTAATATTATGTGATTGAAATTGAGTGCATGTGTGTATATAGGAATGAGGATATTGGTGGGAGTAGATTTTAAGGAGTTTGCACTTTATCATTCAGAAAGAGAGGGATCTCAGATGATTTTAAGCATCTGAAGTTTCTGCCTTCAGTGCGTAGGTAGATGGTGAAGCCATCAACGCAGAGTGGGGATAGGTGGGTGGATATAGTGTGTGTAGGTCAGAAGAATATACTTCTTAGAGTTTGAATTTGACATTCCTATGAGATGACTAAAAGATAAGTTACAATGGTAACATGAGCATTAGCTCAAGGGGAGGAACTGTCAGTTATAGATAAAACTGGGTAAGATTCAGTCATATTTTGTGAATAATTTTGAGAGTATTGTTTTTTCATTCCAATAGAGTGCATCTTTATATCAATTTTTTCATGTGATTCACTGAAACACTTTTCTCTGAACAGGTTTCATACAGAAGTCTAGGTTTTTAGAGCAACTGTAACAAATATCATTGAAAGTTACAAAAACTTTATTTTTTAAAAAACGGAATACGTATACATAAATAACATCTTTTGTTTCTAATTAGTCTGCGTTAAACAAAATTATTTCATTGTATTTAATATATATGCAGATGTTTTACATGCATATGTATACCCACTCATCCACACCGCCCCCCATGTAGGTATATGTGTGTATGTATACACACACACTTATATTTACATATACACATACCATATCTATATTTTTGCATTCATAGAGTTCAATAAATAAAAAGATTAAGTCTTTAATAAAAGAGTCTTTGTTATCATAGTATCTTGGTATTTTATAGGATCATAGTCTTATTTCATCTTCAGAAAAGAACTCATAGCTTGAGCATACGTAGCATTATCTCAGTTACCTGGTATGTCATGTCTATTTCTATGAATTTAATAAGCAAATAACTTTGAAAAGTATAACTGTAAAAAGTATTATAATAGATAACAAATATATGAAAAGACAGGTAAAATGTGCATGGACAAATATATATATATATATTAAATGTATATCATATTTTGATCATCGTGAAAATTTAAAAATAATATTGGGTTGGAAGAATACACTATGTGTGCTTCCAGTAAAGCACTTGATAAGAATTTGGAAAATATATGAAACTAAATTAAGCAATTTTATTCCAATGTAAAAATATTTCTGCAGATATAATGAATGGCCTATCTTGTTATAAAATAAAGATGAATGTGAGAAAATTGGCCAGACTTTACTGTCAGAACCCAATGTTTTTTTATCCTGGTTTAGAAAATCATTAAGCTTAACATCCTGAACTGACTGTCATTTTTCTTTCCTAACAGTGGATGGACATAATAATGATTCACAATAGGTGTAGGATTCATTAGTAAAGATTTCTTGGTTGTGGGCTATAGCTAGAGAGCTCTGTTTCACTGAAGCAGTAATATCTGTCTTTTCATGTCCTCAACATTCAGCATGTAGTCTTAGTAGAGAGAGAATAAGAATTATATTAATCGAATTTCAGTATTTATCTGGTTCCTCTTAAAGAATATATCCAGATATTATTAACTATATAGTGTCCCTGGAAAAATAATTTATAGTTACATCTGTGAATAAGGTGTATTTTAGTATACAAACTTATTTGTGTTTATCACTTGTATGTATGCTTTCTGTTACCAGACTACTATAAACTGCTCCAGTACATTTTTTGTTTTATGTCCTACAATGTAATTTCAGTTAATATACTAAATGGGATTAATTGTAATTCTTTTTCTTTTAATAAAGTTAAGATAATACCAATCTTTGAAAATAGACACAGGATAATAAATAGTAATATCTCCAGTATTATAAAAGAATATTATGAACATCTTTATGCAAAAAATTGAGAACTTAGATATAATAGACAGACACAAATTACGAAAGCTGTCTCACTGTTCCATCAGGAGGTGGATCTGACTTCACTAGTCCTTGAATCTGAGTAGGTCATGTGATTTACTAGGCCAATGGGACGTTAGTAAAAGTCGCAGAGGCAGATGCTTGAGATATGTTGCACAAGGAGGCTGTTTTGTTGTTGTTGTATGTGGAAACCTTAGATAACCAGGTGACTAATCTAGGGCCTGCTAGAGGGTGAAAAGACATGTGGAGGAAAACCAATGCACTTGAGAGAACAGTTTGCCAACTGCCATACATGTGAGTGAAGACATATTAAATTATCCGGCTGCTCAGAGGTCCCCAACCTTTTTGGCACCAGGGACAGGTGCTCCTATGAGAATCTAATGCCTGATGATCTGAGGTGCAACTGAGGCAGGGATGCTAGTGTTAGGGAGCAGCTACAAATACAGATGAAGCTTTGCTCACTTGCCCGCTGCTCACCTGCTGTGCGGCCTGGTTCCGAGCAGGCCATGGAGGTACTGGTCCACAGTCCGGGGGTCGGGGACCCCAGAGCTATCTCATGACCCAGTAGCTGACACTAAATACATGAGAGGGTGCAACAGACCCACCGAAGATTATCTAGATTATAAAATGTGCCAATTAAATGTAGAATTACAGGATAATTTAAATGCTTATTATTTTAAATCACTAAGTTTTAGGGTCATATGGTATGAAGAAATAACTAGCTGTTACAGCAATATGTTTTTCTTATTTGATTCTATATAAAAATAAACAAAAAAAATCTAGCATATGCTTATAAATTATTACTTGTCACTGTCTGTTTAAATTAATATGCTAGATAAAACCTCCTTTCCCTATTTCTAGGAAGTTAAGAATGCCGAAATGGAGGTGGAAGGAGATTCTAGGTTTAGGGGTAAGGATCAGGGATGAAAAATACCAAATCACATTTGGACTTATGTCAGTAAGAAATAAAAAGACACAAGAGATTTCTAAGTATAAAATCACCCATTTGGAAGTATGTTTTAGAGAGTTTGGGCTGAACTTGTGTGCGTGTGTGTGTGTGCGCGTGTGTGTTCCTTATGTCTGTTTTTATGCCAGTACCATGCTGTTCTGCAAACTATACTTGAAGTATAGTTCGATATCAGGTAGTGTGATATTTCCAACTTTGTTTTTCTTTCTCAACATTGCTTCGGCTATTTGGGGTCTTTTGTAGTTCTGTATAAAGTTTTAGGATTGTTCCAGTTCTGTGAACAAAGTCATTGGTATTTTGATAAGGATTGCATTGAATCTACAGATTGCTTTGGGTAGTACAGATATTTAAATGATGTCCTATCTATGAGCACAGTATACTTCCATTTATTTGTATTTTCTTCAGTTTCTTCAGTGACTTATAGTTTCCTGAGTACAGTCCTTTTACTTCCTTGGTTAAATTTATTCCTAAGTATTTTCTTTTTTGATGCAATTGTAAATGGGATCGTTTTCTTGATTTCTCTTTCTGAGAGTTCAATGTTGGTATAGAAGAAACACAACCAATTTTGGAATATTATTTTTTTATCCTGATACTTTACTGAATTTATTAGTTCTAACAGAATTCTAAAGAATTCTCCCTATATAGTATGTCTTCTGCAAATAATGACAGTTTTACTTTTTCCTTCCAATTTAGATGTCTGATTGCTGTGGCTAAGATTTCTAGTACTATATTGAATAAAAGTGGTAGAAGTGGACATCTTTGTCTTATTCCTGATCTTAAAGGAAAAGCTTTCAGATTTTCACTGTTGACTATGATGTTAGCTGTGAGTTTGTCATATATGGCCTTTATTATGTTGAGGTATGTTCCCTGTATCCCCACTTTCTGAGAGCTTTTATCATAAATGAATGTTGGATTTTGTCAAATGTTTCTTCTGTGTCTATCGGCATGATCATATGATTTTTGTTCCTCATTTTGTTTATGTCATATATCATCTTAATTGCTTTGCAGATATTGGACTCACCTTTCATCCTGGGAGTAAATCCCAGTTAATCATGGTTATGATCTTTTGATGTATTGCTGAATTCAGTTTGCTAATATTTTGTTGAGGATTTTTGCATCTAGATTCATCAGAGATATTGGCCTATAATTTTATTTTTTAGTAGAATCTTTGGTTTGATGTCAAGATAATGCTGGCCTTGTAAAATAAATTTGGGAGCCTGCCTTCCTCTTCAATTTTTTAGAATAGTTTGAGAATAGGTATTAATTCTTTGAATGTTTGGTAAAATTCACCTGTGAAGCTCTCTGAACCAGGGCTTTTGTTTGTTGGGAGCTTTTCCATTATTGATTTGATTTTGTTTGCAGTAATTGGCCAGTTCAGATTTTTTGTTTCTTCCAGATTCAGTCTTGGAAGATTGTATGTTTCTAGGAATTTACCCATTTCTTCCAGTTTGTCCAGTTTATTGGCATATAATTGTTCATAGTAGTTCCTTAAAATCTTTTGTTTTTCTCTTGCATCAGTTATCACTTCTCTTTCATTTCTGATTTATTTGGGCCCTATCACTTTTTTTCTTGATGTGTCTGGCTAAAGGTTTATCAATTTTGTCTTTTCATAAAACTTGCTTTTGGTTTCATTGATCTTTTCAATAATTATTTAGACTCTGATTCATTTGTTTACATTCTGATCCTTATCATTTCCTTCCTTCTACTCATGTTGGGCTTTGTTTTTCCTTTTCTAGTTCCTTTAGGTGTAAGGTTAGATTGTTTATTTCTTGTTTCTTGAGATAGACCTGTATTGCTATAAATTTCCCTCTAAGAATTATTTGACTGTGCCCCATAGTTTTGGATCATTGTATTTTTATTTTATTTGTCTCAAGGTACCTTTTGATTTCTTCCTTGATCTCATTTTAACCCATTCATTGTTTATAAGCATGTTATTTAGCTTATATGTGTTTGCGTTTTTCAATTTTTATCTTGTAATTGCTTTCTAGTTTCATAACATTGTGATCAGAGAAAATGCTTGATATGATTTCAGTCTTCTCAAATTTATTGAGACTTGTTTTGTGGCCTAACATATTGTCTATCCTGGAGAATGTTCCATATGCACTTGAGAAAAATGTATATTCTGCAGCTTTTTGGTGAAATGTTCTAAAAAAATTAAGGCTCTCTGGTCTAATGTGTCATTTAAGGCCACTGTTTGCTTGTTGATTTTCTCTCTGGATGATCTGTCCATTGATGTTAATGGTGTGTTAAAGTCCTCTACTATGACTGTATTACTATTGATCTCTCTCTTTATGTCAGTCTATCTTGGCTTTGTATATTTAGGTGATTTTCTACATTGGGTAGATAGATGGTTATGAGAGTTATATCTACTTGTTGAGTTGTCCTTTTATGATTATGAAATGCTTTTGTCTCTTGTTAGAGCCCTTGTTTTTAAGTCTATTTTGTCTGATATATAGCTACCTTATCTTTTTTTTTTTAATTTTCATTTGCATGAAGCATCTTTTTCCAGCCATTTATTTTTAGTCTGTGTGTATCTTTTGATTTAAAGTGCATCTTGTGTAGGCATAATATGCATAGGTTTTGATTTTTCATTCATTCAGCCATCGTATTTCTTTCAATAGGAGTATTACATTCAAAGTAATTATCGATAGGCATTTAGTTATTGCCATTTTATTAATTGCTTTCTGATTGTTTTTGTAGTTATTCTCTGTTCTTATTTTCTTCCTCTCTTGTATGTTAATGACTTTCTATAGTGTGGTATTTGGATTTCTTTCTCTTTATTTCTTATATATCTCTTGCAGCTTTTTGCTCTGTGGTACCATGTGCTTCCTATACACCAAGATACATTTATTTTAAGTTGATGGTCACTGAAGTCAGACACATTCTAATATCACTACAATTTTTAGTCACCCCCTCTACATTTCTGTTTTTGTCATTATTTTTTACATTTCGTGTGTATATCTGTGTGTATCTCTTAATTTGTCATAACTACACATGATATTCCTACTTTTGCGTTTTAACCTTTGTACTAGCTTTATAGTTAATTGATCCACTGCTTTTATTATGTATTTGCCTTTGTCAATGAAATTTTTTCTTTCCTACATTTTCTTATTCTTTTTTTGATCTTAAAGAAATTTCTCTAACATTTCTTGTAATACTGGTTTAGTTTTTTCTTGTCTGAGAAACTATGTCTCCTTCTATTCTAAATGATAGTCTTGCTGGGTAATTTTAGTTATAGGTCTTTGCTTTTCATCACTTTGAATATTTCATGCCAATCCCTTCTGGCCTGTAAAGTTTCTGTTGAGAAATCAGCTGACAGTCTAATGGGAGCTCCCTTGTAACTAATTTCTTTTTCTGCTTTTAAGATTCTCTCTTGTCTTTAACTTTTAGCATTTTAATGATAATGTGTCTTGGTGTGGGCCTCCTTGAGTTCATCTTTTTTAGAACTCTCTGTGCTTTCTGGTCTTCTGTGTCTATTTCCTTCTCCAAGTTAAAGAAGTTTTTAGACATTATTTCTTCAAATAGGTTTTTAGTCCCCTGCTTTCACTCTTCTTCTTCTGGCATTCCTATGATGCAAATGTTGGTATGCTTGATGTTATCCCAGTATTTATTAAACTGTCCGCATTTTTTAAAATTCTTTTTTCTTTTTGCTGTTCTAATTGAGTGTTTTCTGCCACCTTGTCTTCTCGATAACTGATTCAGACCTCTGCTTCATGTAATCTGCTGTTGATTACCTCTAATATATTCTTTATTTCAGTTATTGTATTCTTTATTTCTGACTGGTTTCTTCTTATATTTTCTATCTCCATCTTTTGTTTCTTATCTCTTTGTTGAAGTTCTCACTGAGATCGTTAATTCTTCCCTTGAGTTCACTGAGCATCCTTATAATCATTGTTTTAAACTCTGCATGTGGTAGATTGCTTGTCTCCATTTCATTAAGTTCTTTCACTGGAGTTTTATTTTATTTAGGGGATATGTCTGTGTCCCAATTTTGGCTAATTTCCTGTGTATGTTTCTATGTATTAGATAAATCTGCTACATTTCTCACTCTTGACAGAGTGGCCTTATGAGGTAGGTTTCCTTTGTGGCCCAGTGGTGCAGTCTTCCTCGTCTCCTGATCTGGATGCTTCAAGTATGTCCCTTGTGTGGCTTGTGTGTGCCTTCCTGTTGTAGTTGAACCTTGATTTCTCATGGCAAATCAGTGGGTGGGACTGATCCTCGGGCTAACTAGCTGTGAAGAATTGCTGTGACTAAAGTGTATAAGCTGTTTTATTAGGGATGACACTGTGTAGAAGGATTTGCTTTCATGGGGCTTTGGCACATGCTGAGTCTGCCCTTTGGGTGTATCATTTGTAGAGCTGGTTGGGTGGTGTTCAGGTTCTGGTGTGGGCTGAAGCTGGCCACCGGATGTGTTGGTTCTGGGCTTCTTGGCAAGAAATCTAGTACAGGCCAAGGCCAGCTTCTGACTGTTTCTGGCCTTGGGCATCGTGGTAGAAGCTCAAGTAGTTGTTTGCTGCCTGTGCTGGGCTTGGAGGTGTCTGGGTGAGGCTAGGTTGTGAACAGAGGCCAGCTGCCACTAGTGCTATTTTTGGAGCCACTTAGCAAGAGGTATGAGGCATGCTAAAGCTAGCTGTTGCTTGTTTGGGGTTTGTGGACCTTTGAGGGATTTTAGGAAAGGTCACAGAAAAGCTGAGGAGGGCCACTTGTGTGGAAAAACTATTAAGAGTTTCGGGCCAGGTGTATGAGTTGGGTGGGGCAAGGTCTCAGAATCACCAGGGTGGGGTGAATGGTGTTAGCCAAATTAATGGAGTATTCAGATTTTGTGCCTGCTTGTGTCTTTTGGCTAGCTTGGTCAAGGACTCAACAAAGGAATCATGGCACATGCTAGCACAGCCATCCCTGGAGAGAGCTTCCCTGATCCCCCAGCCCTTTCAGCCCTCGCCTGGAAGCCAGACAGTTCAGCTCCTCTCTTTATGTCCTTGGTGGTTTTCGAGCTGCTGCCCCATTGCTGGAGGTCAGAGCAAGTGAGTTTGTGAACAAGTAAGTTAATATGTGGGGGCCCCTTTAAGAGGGATGCCTGGTACTCCAATGGCTTTCCATCTCATTCAGCCATATCCCCTACTGGTTTTTACAGTCAGATATAATGGGGATTTTGCTTCTAGGCACTGGAGCTCCAGGCTGGGGAGCCAGTTGTAGGGCTGGGACTCCTCACTCCTAAGGGCAGACCTCTGCAGCCGAGATATCCCTCCTGTTTCTTAACCACCTCACCTTGGGAATGGGATGTGCCAGTTCTGGGTCTCAGCCCCTCCTACCAGTCACAATGTGTCTTCTTTAAATCCTAGTTCTAGGAATTCTGTTTGGCTAGCCTTCAGGTAATTCTCAATGATGGTTGTTTCTGTAATTTAGTTGTAATTTTGATATGGTCATGGGAGAAGGCAAGCCCAATGTTTGTTTTCCATCATCTTGACTGGAAGTCCTGTGATTTTTAACTTTTTGGAAACTAAATTGACTGATACTTTACAGGTTTAGCCAACCATGAGTTCAATAATATGGCACTTGATATCTCACTTGTTTGCCAATTTAATCAATCAGTTCTCTCTAATTTTGCCTTATTTTTCTTCAATTTGATCCTCTGTGAATTCATAACATGTACTAATATTTTACTCTCTCTTTTTTGGTTCTCTCTGAATAGGCGATCTCCTTTCAGTTCTTTTAGTTCCTTAACATTTTCATATTTGAAAATGTCAAATATAATACAAATTACATACACAGCTATATAAAAATCATGGAGGAGTTTCAATAATAGAATAACTTTATAGTATTATCATTTCATGTTGGTGGAATTAAGGATCCCCCATTTTAGACATTTCTGAAATATTTATATCGATTTTCTAGTAAAAAAAAATTATTGCCATCCAGAAGAAAGTTGATGAAATATTTTATTAGCTTTTTCATAAAATGTTTCCCTTTTAGTAAAAGAAAGTATTTCCTTGCAGCTAACTAATGAGTTAAAACTGTAACACATTCTGAAGTTGTTGAAATGAAGGAGTTGTTGGGATATGGATTATGAAAAGATTTGAAAGCAATAACATATTTCAGTAACTTTATAAAAATTGGAAGTCAATTACCTGCAAAAAAAATTATGTTTGATAATTTAGGAATATAAATGTCAGGAAATATGCAGTTGTTTTTGATTTTATCTCTGATAACCATATAGACCCAATTACAATGTTTTCCATTATAGAAGACTAACTAATTAGTTTCACAAAAACTAGCATGTTTCCAGTGCAACGTATCATAATTATGGTTTCAATTTTTAATGTCTAAATGTGTATTCTTTGATTTACTGCTTTATGCTGAGTTATTTTAGCTATGTCTTTTGAACAAATGTTTCTGAAATAATTATTTCACTCTTTAAACTGTATTTATATTTAATTAGAGAGAAAACCAAGACATTGTTCTCACAAGAACATTTAAAACTCAAAAAATAAAGAAAAAAAATCTATCTTTTAATTTCTAGAACTATTTAAAAAATCTTTCCCATCTTATAAATTTTCAGTCATCTTGCTGTGTTTTGTCCCAGAAACCTTACTACTGAGCTACAGTTTTATCTCAGTTTTGAACAAAGATTATTAGGTAATAAAATATATAAAACAAGTGAAATGAATGAAATAAAACACATGGTAGAACAGAATGAATGAGAAGGAAGGTAATAAGTTGATGTTTCATTAGGCAATAATTTACCTCCCTAGTTGCTGTATTGCTAAATTAGATATTATTAGTGTGAGTGAAGTGTGTCTAATGGGATATTAAAGAATGAAGATACTTTCTTGAATTCACATAGGTTTAAATCTAGTTTGATAGAGGACAAAGGAACAAGAAAACGGCTAATAAATATAACTAGTAACTGATAAGGCCAAGAAAGAACTCATCAAGGGAGGGAGAAATAATCGTGATATGAATTGAGTTCATTTATGCCTTTTTTCTACAGTCGATGATAAAATCATCCCTTTCATAAATAATCTTTATCACGAATTTAGGTGTCAGCTCTAAATAGCCTCTTTTCTGAGTCAACATATTTCAAGGTTCATATAGACAGAGACTTTTATATAGTCAATACATGCACATGGTAAATGGATGATATTTGAATTAAGATAGGTTCACCTTTTCTGAGATAGTATAAATCTGAAAATACTTGGTTTTATATGCTCTAATTAAATTTCTGGAAGTATTCCTTTTTGAATAATCAATTCAATTAATTGGAGTACTTATTATATGTAAGATTTGGTATAATAAATGTCACCCGAGCTTGCTTAACATTTGCTAATTAAACTATACTTAGTATTATAGTTTTCTTATAATTCGAACCCAACCTAGTTAGAAATGTAAGTTCAAGAGCCAGTATCAAATTCCCACAGAGTGAAAATTAAATATCAAAAACAGTATTCTTAAGAGTAAGGAAGTAGAGCTACAAGATTAAAAAGACATGTAGTGAATCCTTGAGATTTGTATTTTTAATACACTAGAAAAATGTATTTTGGATTTTTAAATAGTATTCTGCCAGTAGTGATTTATTTTAAATAGTACTCTGCCAGTAGTGATTTATTTAAATAGTACTATGGCAGTAGTGATTTATTTTATTTTTAATTTAAAAAATTTATAACTGAAAATTGCAAGAAAATATGATTGTTGAGATTTTCAAATGCGTTGTTTTGCAGAAACTAAAGCTTAATAGATAAAAAGTTTCCTGGATTTTTAAATTTAAAAAACATAGAAATGAAGAGATCTCTGAAAGGTTTTACAGTTTAGCACACATTTATTGTTGTAGTTGTAGTTGTTGTTGTTTTATTATTATTATTATTTGCCTTTGTCCATAGTTCTTTTAACACAGGGTCACTGAGGGAATTATAATAGTTTTACATGCCAGTAGCATCCAGCATAGTCTCTGAATAAGCCAGTAAAGGAGTAACATATGCCACCACAATGATAGATTAATTTTAATCATTGTTTTCTGAATTAACTGGAATATCTGTCAAAACTGAACACTCCTTTTCACAGAGCTGGCTGCATGTTTAACGTCCAAAGTATTTTACATTTTCTGCACAATTCGTAAAAAAGCATGAATTTAAAGTTTTTTGCTTCTGGCTACAATTTTATAACTGCAAAATAAGCAGATCTTCAGTAGAAAGGGGAAAACTCTGAGCATCAAGAACTGAAGAAGATCAATTTAGTTCCATCACTAGCAAAATCTGGAAGGAAATAAAATTAGATGTTTTATTGGATTGATGTGAACCTTTAGTTCTTTTGAAATGCTTAATGTAGAGCCCCCACAAGAAAAAAAATGAAAAAAACTCATTATGTTTCCATAATAAAATTTCCTGAATCATATATCTAGGTCAATTTATTTTTTTTTAGAACTTAGGAGAATTCTTTCAGTTTCCAATCCTTAGTTATGAAGTTTTCTTCCACTGTTAACCATCATTAGATAGTATCTCTCCCTGTAGTCTTTCAAAACATGAGTAATAAATTCATTTCTACTTTTACATTCGCAAATGTATTTTCTCAGTATAACAAGTAGTTTCAATTTGTTAGTAGATCATTATTTCTTTTCTTGATAGTGGTGCAATCAAGCTTTGAACTATGTTTTATAAAGTATATTTATCCTGAAGGAATAGAATTACCTTGGGAATATGTCCTTGTTATTCTCGGTGGTACTTGACTTTGAAAGGACTTTTATTTTCCCTTTCTTGAGAATTATTGGAAAATGAATCTTTCCTTGAATTCCAACACTTCTATAAATGTGGCCTACCAGTGGAATTTAAAGCATGTAGTCCTTCTGTTCTGATTAGGATTTCTGCGTACATAAAGTTGCCATTGTACTGCTTTCTTACGTGTAAAATAAAGTGATTGGGAGAAACTACTGATATTGACATTTTAATTTTAGTATAATATACTTTTATGAAACATAATCTGCCCCCTTTTTGTTTCTATGATCTAGAGTTACTTCTGCCAACTCCAGGGATATGTCACATGATTGGTAGACCAATGGAATTAGTGAACTCCAAGGCCCTTCCCAGCTAAAAACATCTATGATTATTTATAATTTAGGATAATAGAAAATTTTCATGACTGTTCAGGATTTTGCTCCTGTTATTTTTCCCTAGAATGTCCTTTTTAATGCCATCATACTTGGGAGCTGTTCTAGAACCCATCCTTGAAGTTCAAACTCAATTCTCTTCTCTCAGAAAACTTCATTGTCCTCCAATTTTTATACTTCTCTAGACTGTTATCAATGTTGCCTATCACAAAATGTTTGATTTATTGAGAGGGGAAACAAAAGTAATAGACCAAAATCAACACTTTGATTAAAGGCCTTGTTACTAGAAGAGTCAGGTGAAATAAAGAATACAGAAAGGCTTAACATCCACTAAATTTACATTGTCATAAACTTCTGTCACCAAATCTTTTATGAACTACTGGTCTTCAAGCTTCTGTTGTCAGCAGGCTTCTTGACATTATGCCATTTATTTCATACTTAATTTTTTTTTTGTAGTGGTAAGAATAAATCAGAAACTTTTTAATATTTATACTTCAAGTTTCACTCATTGGCCCTAGTCAGATCGCGTATTAGCCCTCGGAGAGAAGAACAGCAAAGGTTTTACTTCAGTGGGTACAAGAAATGTCTTTCTGTATTAAGACACCAAATTCATCAACAAAATGCATGCCTCAGAAATGTGATTTGGAATAAAAGCCAATCTTCACAACATCCTCCTTTACCTACTACTTCTTCTGGTTACGTGATAGCTTTGGACCATTGAACATGCTTGAGTTCCTGAGCTTATTTCTCTGAAATCCA
The DNA here is from genome assembly GCF_000325575.1 of Pteropus alecto. NCBI lineage: Eukaryota > Metazoa > Chordata > Mammalia > Chiroptera > Pteropodidae > Pteropus > Pteropus alecto. The sequence continues at coordinate 29,128,371 of NW_006436298.1, read as the reverse complement.
TATCATAGGAAAATCCTAGCTCTAGGATACCTAGAATTTGCCTCAATACTCTGTGATATGGTAGGAAAAAAGATACCCCAGGAGAGACCAGAAATGGAATTCTAATTGAGCTGCATGATATAAGGACAGTAAGAAAATTATTAACATAGGGCAACAAAATTAATATGCATACATCATGAAACAAAATGTGCATACATTGTGATGCCACAATTATGTTTGTCTTAAACATTCAATGTGTTTTAGGATGATAAAAATAAATACAATGTGGATATAAAAGAAAGACTTTCAAATGTTGAGCAGAAAAATCCCAACCTGATTTATCTTTAGGAAATCTAATGATGCTAGTAAGTAAATAATGGAAATGTTTATTTAAAGCTAATGAGGGAGAACTTGGTGTTTTAGTACAAACAGTATTATTTTTCTTATTACAGAACAAGGGGCATGTATTTCATTCAAGAGTTTATTTTATGTATTTATCAAGATTCAATGAGAAATAGTTTCGTTCTAGGGAAGAGACTTAAATGCTTTTAAATAAAACCTCTCTGATTCCTTCACACATATGCTGAAATAAAAATGTTTTAATAATGAACAGTGATTCATACCTCACATCATATACAAAATAGATATACTATAAGACATAAACCTATAAAAATTATAACACAATATAGAAACAAATCCTTGTTACACTGGGTTAAGCCTGTCCAGTGTGTATGGAAGGCAATAAGAAAAGCCAAGGAACTCACTGCCAAGTCATTCCTGAAGTCTCTAGGCGGACCAGCTTCTTCTATTTTCCTTTGAGAGGTGTTTTATGCCTGTTGATGTTATGTCCAGTGCTTTTTAGTTATAAGGGGAAGGTCCTGGGAGAAAGGTGCCTACACCATCTTGGCAAAAGCATGCATCCCAAGTCATACAATTTTAATATAGAGATGTTTTGCAAGGTTTTGTATATTTACTACTGATTCCACATTGTATTGGGAATTTAGATTTACCCAGTTTTATACTAAGAAAATTGTGTTGAGGTGTTATGATATTCAAAATTAAGTGGTGAGATCAATCATGGTTGAGGTTTTGTTATTAGCAATACAGTTATTCTATTCATTCATGCCCTTGCTGTTGGGTGCTCTCTGTGTGTAAGTCACTGTATTAGATGCTGAAGATACAATAATAAATATGGAGGGGCACTCTTCTCATGGAACTTGACACAGTCATATACAATCAATACATTGTACAAATATATAATCAAGAGTAATTAATAGGGTAGCTCTCTACCATTTATTGAACCCTTGCCCTACACTAAGCACTCTTAAGAATTTGCATAGGTTATATAATAGAAAGTACTACCAGAAACAAAACATCACACTTTAAGGTTACAGTAAAAACAGAAAAAGAAATATTGGTAAACAATATATTATAGAATGGAGACTTAAATTTTTTAGTTTATGTAATTAACATCTGTTATGAAAATACTCATCAGATTGATTCTGAAGCAAATTCACATTCTCATGAGCCTTTAAGGATAGGTCATTGTAAATTTACCTGAAAGGAATTTAAAATATATTTCACCTTCTCTGGGTACTGTTAGAAATTTTATAGAATATATTTGTCTTTCAAATCAATCTTCAGACAGGAACATGCTTCTCTCTTCAATCAGGCTACTACTTTGAGGCACTGAATCTTTTTGAGGTTTGTGATGGTTTGGGTTTTGTGTTGTCATTTCCTCAGACTTCAAATTCTTCCAGTGGTAAGCAGCTGTTTCCTTTTGCCTGTTGTGGTATCTGTGGCACCAGAGAATTTTTCTTAGTGTTTTTGCTTCTATAACTGTAGCAGTCCCTTCATTCCTGAGTCATACAAAATAGCTCTCTCCTCAATCTTGCCCAGACCCCAGCAGTAAATTCCTGTTGCCTGTTATTAGATGCTAAGGTCATAGTGGGCTCAGAGAAATCTCCATTCTCCTGATTTAGCCTTACTCTTAGACCTCATGAAATGGCCTCAAGAGTCGAGCTATCTCAACCACCCTTGAACCATCATGGAATGGTATCTATATTGTGTATATATGGTGCATCTTGGATGGAAAAGAATTTTAGCTCATTCCTTAGTGAATTCAAACTTTTGCAGGATCCTAAGCTAAGAGTTTATTCTTTCCTTTCTCTCAGGGATGGATGGATTATGCTTCTGTGTCTTTCCGTGAAGCAGTGGTCTTTGCCCAGGTCCTTGAAGAGAGAGGATTTTCAGTCCCTCACTGAGCAAATGAGTATAAGTTCTATCCATCTCCAAAAGGAAAGTAAATATATTAGATAATTTGTTGATGAACTGATTCCTACTATGTCTACTATTACAATATTTCTACTTGTGTAATGTATCACAGTCACAGTCTGTTATAGTCCTATGTATCTCTTCCTCTTCTCTCTTTTAATGTCTGTCAGTCTCCCTCTCTCCCTCCCCCATCTCTGTCTGTTATCTTGTTTTCCTTCTAGCGCTCTCTCCTCTTACTCATGCTACTTGTAATTACTTCATCTATCCCTCTGATGACTCTCCCTTTTACTAGACAGACTAAAATAGGGCTTTCATAACTGGGAATAAGTGGGGTCCATATCTCTCCAGCTGGTCCATTCCTTTCTTGCAGCATGGCTGCATCAATTCAATTCAGAGAAAGAAAGTAAAAGAAACTTTTCAAGCTCAGCTTTAAGCTGCAGCCTCCAATCCTCTGTTGTGTCTGTAATGAAAACACTCATCAAACCATTATCTGTTCTCAGCTGGTTTAGAGCACAATAATGAGGAGAATTCCCACTGTCGTCTCTGTAAATCATTAGGGTTTATAGGAAACCTGGAAAATAGATGAGGATCAAGGTTAAATATGAACTTGATTAATGGGGTCAGGAAAATATCCAATAAACTCCATAGAGAGGGCTGCTCTATATGTGACAGAGGATGTGGCACAGCCTAGCTCTGATGTAGAAAGATCTATAGGAACACCTTTTTTTTCCCCTAAATCATATCTTTGAGTCTTATTATGACCTGAGAGAAGACTCCATCTAAAGAACAGCATTGCAAACACTGTCAGGGTATGAGATAGTACATTTTGACCATGGCAATTTAAAAGTATCTCTTTTAAGATATATGACATTTACCTGGAGCAGTCTTTTACTTATTCAATTGGGAAATCTAGATCTGAAATCCTCCTTTTCTCAAATAGACTTTCTAACATTAGTACAATTTTTTATTCTCTTTATAGCATCATGCGTCAAAGATCTACCGACATGTAATGAATGAGTTTCAGTGTTTTGTGAGTGTATTGATGCCAAATATACCAACAATATATGATCAGACTGTCAAATAGTATTTTTCACATGATAATACAAGAATAATGGGTATTTTGATTTCTAAAACCCCTACTTATTAAAAGAAACCATGATTACCTCTACTCATTTCTCAATTAATATGACCCAGCCAAATTTTCTTTCAAAATTCTTATCAGTCCCTTTATTAGTTATGTTATTCTGAATTCCCGCAGAAATATATTTTTCAAATTAAAAAAAAAATTAGAAGAGTAGCATTATTTTACAGTCTTGTAAGTCTCTTCAATGTCTGGCTTAGTAAGACAGCTGGATCCTCACATCTGCTTCTGCATTCAAAACGATCAATGTTGTTTTAGTTGATGTATCTGAAAAACATATAGTCTCACACAGACCTCGTTAGAAAAGAAAGGATTGCTTTAATAACCTTCTCAGGTAATGTTGGATGTCGTCTTTAATTCTACACCAAAACTTAAGGGAGATTTATTAAAGTTTAGTTCCGATATAAAATCTGAACATATATTAGTAAACTTTTAATATGCAGTTTTATTAAATCCATTGGTCATCTTGCACTTTGAATGGATCTTTTCACTGTGAATGATCTTATAATACAATCAATGAGTTGTTTGGAAAATATTGGTTAACAGTACATTATTCATGACTTTCAAATATTGACACATTTCATTATGCAGTATTTTATGGAATCATGCTTGTTATCACTGATGATCTCATTATAATAGCCTTTAAGAATTTCAAAGCAGTCGAGCTAATAGTGAATATTAGTTTTCCAAAATCCCAATTTTCAATTGAAAGCTCAAATGTTATGACAGTCATATTGTTGATTGTTTTCCTTGAAGTTGCAGGCTTATATATTTCTGAGAAAATGACTGATAGATACCCAAGTCTGAATAACTATAGTTGGTTTATCAGTTATTCTAGTAAGTAAACATCATGTTCTATGAAAAAAAAAGTGACTCAAACTTAATCACACAGTGATTTTCTTCCACATTACCATTGTACTGCAATATACAATGGTAATGCTTTTTGTCTACTTTCCATTTTCTCGGAATACTGAAAACAGAAGTACTCATTGTTAATATTTAATAAAATTAATTTTTACTGTTCTATGAAGGCCATTCTTAAGTGGAACTGGCTCTGTGTGTGTGTGTGCATGTGTGTGCATGAAGTGTAGAATAAAATGACTCCTGGTGTACTTTTGTGTCACTAACGTGATTGTTCCTAAGTAGCCAGCAATTTTACCTACCATTGCTTTTGCACCATAAGTTACAAAAAAACCAATGTGGTAGAAAAAGCAGATAAAATCACTGTATTTAATAAGACTTGAATATAAGGCTTAAAACCGTAAACTCCTAGTAGAACATAGGCAGTAAGCTCCTTGCATTGGTCTTGGTGATTATTTTTTGGATCTGACTCCAAAAGCAAAAGCAACAAAAGCAAAAGCAAAAGTAAATATGTAAGACTATATCAAACTGAAAGCTTCTTCACAGTGAAGGAAATTATCAATAAAATGAAAAAGCAACCTACTGAATGGGAGAAAATATATCCCAATTATGTAAAGGGTTAATATCCAAAATATATAAAGAACTCATGACCCAAGAGCAAAAAAACCTCCAAACAATCTGATTGAAAAATGAGTAGAAGATCTGAATAGACATTTTCCCAAAGAAGATGAAGATGGCCAATGGTTACATGAAAAATTGCTCAACATCATTAATCCCCAGGGAAATGCAAATCAAAACTTTAATCAGATAACACCTCACACCTTTTAGAATGACTACTATTAAAAAGACAAGAAATAATAAGTGTCGGTGAGGATGTGATGAAAAAGGAAACCTTGTGCACTGTTGTTTGAAATGTAAAAATGTAAAACAATATGGACGTTCCTCAGACAAGTAAGAGAACTACCATATGATCTAGCAATTCTACTTTTGAGTATCTGAAGAAAACAAAACCACTAATTCAAAAAATATATGCACTCCCCCCACCCCAGAAACAATCTAAGTGTCCATTAATGGTTGAATGGATAAAGAAGATGTGATATATATATAAAAGATGGACCTTGAGGGCATTTTAATTAGGGAAATATGTCAGACAGAAAAAGACATCTAAAATATGATTTCACTTATATGTGGACTCTAACAACAGAGATACAGAGAATAGATTGGTGGTTGTCAGAGGTGGAGGCTGGGAGGGTGGGCAAAATGGGTAAAGTGGGTAAAAGGTACAAACCTCCAGTTATAAAATAAGTCATGGGGATGTAATGTGAAGCATGGTGATCGTAGTTAACACTGTATTGCATATTTGAAAGTTGCTAAGAGTATATCTAAAAGTTCTATCACAAGAAAAAAATTGTAACTATGTATCTCGACCGATGTTAACTAGACTTTTTGTGGTGATCGTTTCACAATATATACAAGTATTGAATTATTATTTTGTATACCTGGAACTAATATAATGTTATATGACAATTATACCTTAAAAAGTAAAAAGAAAGAAAGAAAGAAAGAAATTATTTTGACCTCCAGACTCTCTCAAAGGGTATCAGAAATTCCCAGAAGAACAGAGACCACACTTTGGGAATCACTAATTTATAGAACAGAAGAAAAAACAGGAGAGAATGAATGTAAGAGATTTAGATGAATAAAATTTATGAGTCATCTTATATTTTTATATCTCTCAAAACACCTGTGTGTGTGCATTTGAATAGCACTGTGCAGTCTTTATTGTGTGCTCCTTTGCCTTCTTTTCAAATAGCTCCTCTGTATCATATGTCCAACTAATGTACTTGTTAAAGCTTTGAGAAACCATCCCTGACTTTTTGTATGATTACTTAGAATCTCCTGCAGTGCTGACAATGTAATAATTAAGCACACAATAAGACTTTAGTTTGTAGCTCTTGGAACGGACTGAAAAATTTGGGTAGTAGACTTACACTCTTATGTAACCTAATGTTATTATATTAAGCACCACTCATTATTTTTAAAGTACTCAGAGATTGAGAATCTTCAGCTTCAGGTATTAAAATTAAAGTATTGAAATACTGATTCCTTTTCCATTTAATTATCATTAAATAGCACAGAACAAATGGCAGAGTTTGCACAGTAAACAAAAACCTGAAAGGATAATATCTTCTTGATCTTTGTACATATCACTTTAAACAAATGTTTATGTTTGTGACCTCATTAGGATTACAAGGGTTGGATCCTATTATATGGCAAACCAAGTTTGAAGATGGTAAGAACATAATGAATGGAAAAAGTTTATCGATAAGCATAGAGCATTATTTTACTTCAAATAATGAAAAAGAAAAGTCTACTTATCTTCATTGTAGGTCCAGTTTTGTTCTAATGTCAGTTAAGTCAATGACCTTGGACATATCAGTTCATTGCTATGTACTTTCACTGACTCATCTATCAAATGAGAGGTTAAACTAGATGATTTGTCAACTTCTGTATTTATAGATAAGCTACAACCATCAATCTATAACCATGGTGACAAAAATGATCATTATGTATTGAGTAATAGTCTATGATCTATTAATAAGAGAATTAATGAGTTATTTTGGCCACCATTATAATGGTATAGTGATCTTTTAATCTCTTCCTGGCAGATTTTTGATATGTGCAATTCAATCTCATATATAAGTAGATGTATCTAGTTTTATCTTTTATCAAAAGTAAATATTCAGTTAAATTTCTTAATTCCCATTAGAAAATCACTTAATTACTATACTTGATTCAATTTCACTATTGATTTAGCTGTCTAAATCCAAAGTTAACCTTGTAAAGGAAGAAACTAAGCTTATTGAGTCAATATATGATGTTTTGGAACCATAAAATGTCCTCCAAACTTAATTATTTGATTCCTAGCTATCCAATGTTGATTAAAATTTGGAATTGTAATTCAACAAGAAACAACAGAGAATTACAAATAAGAAAAAAAGTACAATAGTTTTATCTCTGTTTAAGGAAAGGTCTACTTTCATGCCTCTGAATGATCAACAGTAAACTAAATCTAACTTTCCTAAGAGTGAGTAAAGAGTTTTAAGAAATCACAACTTATGGGAGTATAGGAGCATAGAAAATAACTTTTAAAATAGAATGGCAGAATGGCAGAGGTGCTATGTGTTACCGATTGTTTCATTCTGCTTTATAATCAATCCCCCAATAAGAATGTGTGATGCGTGACCAAAAAACATTGAGAGTGGTGGGCACACGGAAGTCAGTCTCAGCCTCTCCACCCTCTTCCTCTCTCTTTCTCCCTATCACCTCTCTCTCTCTTTTTCTCTCTCTCCCTCCCTCTCCCCGCCACCATCCCTCAACAGTTGGTCTCTATTACTATAATGGGCAGCTGTGGATACTTGGTTAAAAATTAGACCCTTTTCCAAGCATAAAGTGAAAGAACGCTAAAGGCTTTCAAAGTTGATATTTCTAGCCGTAATCAAAACGGAACAGTGTGAACTACTCTGCTTTTCCTACACATAAGCCAATAAAGCTTACCCTGCACTTATTATACAGTTACTCTATAAGTCACTTTATTATTAGAGCATATGAATTAAATGTATGTCAGTTTTAGATGGGACGGACATCTGTTTGTTTGTTTGTTTTTTCTGCTTACTAGTTCCTATTTTCCCTTCATCATCTAAAGAAACCTTGATTTTCCTTTGGGGGAATCATTCTTTCTACTCTGAACTCAGTATCTCTGGCAGCGTTGACTCCAAACCCAACATCAAGCTGCAGTTGTGACCAGAACCAAGCCAATCAGTGCATCTCCTATGAGGAGCAATTGTTTCAGGGAAGGCTCCTGACCTACTTTGGGCCAGCTTCCCAAAAGCCTTGATTTTATTGATCCTTTTTTGTGAAGCATCTATTTTTTTTCTGCTCTGGTTGTTGACAGAATAAGATGTAGGCCTACAGCTATATTGCATACACTTTTTCCCATGAGATGAGTCAGGCTGTAATCTCTGATGAGAGAAAACAGTGCAATAGTCATAATTGAACTTCTTGCTTAAATGGAGAAAATTTCTTTCTTTTAAGCCACTTCAATAAGGGCATCTTATTTTGCATCTGAAAATTCCATTCTAGTATATAATATCGTGTAACTCTCTCCTATAATTTGCTTTCATATTTCTTGTGGATTATCTGAATGGGATTTTTTACTGCTGTTAAAATTAATTTTTCCAATGTCCCTATGAACTGAGGACATTCAGAAAATATACATATAACATAAAAAAAATCACTGAGTTTCTCAAATAACTCATTTGATTAAGAATACAATCAAAAGAGGTCTAGTAACTTATTTTTAGTCTATGGTAAAATGTGGTTTGTTAGAGAATTTGAGTTGTATGTTATCTAATTCAAATTTAACAAATTTAACAAATGTGATTTCAAGGAGTATTCTGTATTTTAACTTCTTTTGGTTTGTAAATCATACATTAAATGAAATAATACCAAAAGGGAAAACATGGATAGAAAATAAATGGAAGGAAATTAGCATGCATACCGAAGCCCCATAAGGAAAATTTAATTTTTTTTTACTTGTCTTGAAAAATAATTTTTGTTATTGAGTATAACGTTGCTTATACAGAGTTATGCTAATTATATCAAAACTTATAGCTCTGTAGAATCTTCATTTAACACTGACCTTGAAAAAAAAACTACTGACTTTTAACTGGTTTTATTTGTTTTTTTGCCAAGAGAAGATTTACCCATTCTTTAAATGCTGCAGTTTTCTCAGCCTTACATAAAATTTATCCTTTGAAACCTCCATTATGGTATTTTCCTTGGGATAGAGCAATATTTTCTGACAAAGTAATTGAAGTTTTAGTTATATGTTGATATCGAATAGCCAAAGGCTTAAAATTCAGTACTAGACAAATTATTATCAACACTCTCCAAATATGGGTATGACAGTAAAAAATTAATCATGTGCCTCATTTCAGGAAGGTGAAGGAGGCAAAAATGAAGTGCAGCTCCTTGACTACAGTTTTAGTTATGAGACAGGGGATAGAGCAATATTTTCTGACAAAGTAATTGAAGTTTTAGTTATATGTTAATACCGAATAGCCGAAGGCTTAAAATTCAGTACTAGACAAATTATTATCAACATTCTCCAAATATGGGTATGATAGTAAAAAATTAATCATGTGCCTCATTTTAGGAAGGCGAAAGAGGCAAAAATGAAGTGCAGCTCCTTGGCTACAGTTTTAGTTATGAGACAGAAGTTAATTTTCCCATCATGTCAATAAGCTTGAAATTTAAAAAAAAAAAAAAAAAAAACAGGTAAAATAGCATATCAAGAAAATATATGTATTTCTAAAACAAAAAAATGGCTAATAGTCATAAAAGCATATAATGCCATAATGCATTTCTTCAGCTAGATAAGCATTTCTCAAAGTGTGGTCCTCAGACTGGCTACATGAGAATTACCTGCTGTGCTTATAAAAGTACTGTTTCTTGGGCTATTTTCAAACTGTTAAATCAGATTATCTGGGACTGACAGGGTCTAAAGTTTTAATAGGAACGTCCAGGGGATTCAGTACACGTTGAAGTTTGAAAACTGCCGACTGAGAGCTTGGGGACGACTGGGTGACAATTATTTTTATATCATGATGTGAGCTAAAATTTTCCCCAATTTTCCACCTTCTTTACAATGAAATTTTATGCAGCTCACACTTGAGTTCACCAATTTTATGAAACTTTCTTTGTACACCAAACTTGAACTTTTGAACATGAGCTAATGAAAGATATTAAAAGCTATGGTATGGTGGAATTGCCTTCCAACCAATCATTTTGCTTTAGCTGAATCAATTTCTTTGTTTTTACAGCATTGGTGGTATATTTACGGAAATATTATTGTCTTCATCCCATATGTTGTAAAAAGAATGTAAAACAAGATTAAAAGTAATGATTCTCAATGAGAAGTAATGCATATAAGAAAGAAGAGCGTATTACAGCTACATTAAGTAATATTAATATCATCCCAAAATAAATCTTTATTAAATTTTCAGAAAAAATAAAATGAAGTATGTATGTGACATATTAGAAATACATTTTTTTCAAAACAGTGTCAAATATCATGATGTAATTAGAGTTTTAAAAAAATTTTTCTCTTTGGGATTGGAATCTGTCTATCTACCTATGGTACCTGTGAATATATACAAATATTATGTAATTTTAATTCCATATCTCTCCCAGGAAATTATGAAATTAAGAGACTGCCACTGTATTTAATATTGGGTTTTTATTCATTCAACAAATATTTATCGAACACCTGCTACATTGCAGGCAATATTCTAGGAGCAGTATATATTGTAGTAACAAACCAGAAACAATAAGTTCAAGACTCTCATAAGACTTCCATTGTAGTGGAGGAGGGGAAACAGTAAAGAAGTAATCAGAGAATATCTGTCAGGAAATGATAAATGCTATGAAGAAAAATAAAGCAGAGTATTATGTTTGTATAGTGGTCAGGGAAAATCTCTTTGATCAGATAAGATTTGAACAGAGACCTGGGGTAAGTGAAGGAGTGATCCATGTAGCTATTGGAGAAAGTGCACTCCAGGCAGTATGAACAAGTACAAAGACTGGAAGGCAGAGGCTTACATAGCGAAACTGAGGGACAGTAGGTAGGAAGGCCAGTGTGGCTAGAGTAGGGGAGGATGTTTAGAAGGGGATGAGATCAGAAGAGTTGCAGGTCTATTGTGAAGACTTGGAATACCAAATAAGGTGATCATTCTACAGGACTGGAGTTCAGGAGAGAGATCAGAGGTAGAGAGGTAAAGTCGGGGTCATCAAACATAGATAATATTTAAAACCAAAGAACCAGATGTGATCACCTAGGGAGTACGTGTAGACAGAGAAGATATCCAAGAACTGAGTCCCAGGGTACTTCAGTGTTTAGAGATGAAGGAGATGAAATCAGTAAAGAAAGCTGGGAAGAAACATTGTGACAGGAGTAGAACGAAGAGAATAAGTTCTCTTAAGCATACAAAAACAGAGTTGATAGGGAGAAGTAAAAGACAATGCTGAAGTTTGTCAGTAATCCAAAAGCTGGTGTTGGCATTATTTAATACTGTATTGAGGGAGAATAATTTCATAGAATATTCCTGAAAAATAACATATGAGTTTTTGTCATAGTTTTGGGGCAAACAGATCATAGATAGTACATTAATTAACATCTAAAATTAATTTTTTTCAATTTTGAAGATTCTAGTACTCTTATTTTGTCTCATTATCTTGCCTTCTCATTTTTAGATACTGTATTACACAAAGGTAAATATTGTTTTTTTGGTCCAAGTTGAATGTTTTTGTATAAGTTGTTATAGATAAAAGAAGTAGAAATGAAGTAAATATTAATACTTTAAAATATGGGTTATTTGAAATATAAAGCAAATATATTAGATTATTAATATGTGTTTTGAAATTTTAATGGTTTTTATAGTATTAAAAGAGGGTGGATAATTTTATTGATAACCAGCTTATGTGCTTCACTGTCTTCTCTTAGACAATCACTGGTCTAGGTAGGTTTAGTTACACTCCAATACATAATGTTACTACTCTGAGAGGATAATTTAGGTTATGAAATCGAGAGAGAGAGAGAGAGAGAGAGAAAGAGAGATGTCCTATTCCCTTGAGATTTTTGCTCATATTACAGAGAGCAGCAAGGATTTTCAAAACATTCATTTACCAAATATAAACATGTGCTTTCATAAAATGTCCAAATTTAATAAGAATTGCATTTACAATACTCATACTTTTGTGCTTGCCACAGAAGAATAAGAATTCTCACTAAGAATACCCAAATTGGAATTCCCAAATCCCTCTTTGCTAGAGATGGCACCTCTGTGAACTCATGCATCTGAGAGCTGTCTACACAAAGCGTTTTCAACAAAGCTTGCTTATAAATTCTGGATCAATGTCTTAACCTTGGGAAAACAGTGTAATTAATGAGCTCTTTAATTATGTAGGCTTTTTTCATATTCATTCATTTGTTCTTGGTCTCAACACATAGTAAATACTCAATAAATTCAATTGGGTTGCATGAAATTTTATGTAACCCAATTATGTAGACTGAATAGGAATGTGATAGTTAAGAATGCTTCTTGAAAATCTTAGAACTATGAAAATGTACAGTGATGTACATTGTGTATAGAAAATACACAATGTTGTATATAATAATTACTCATATACTTTTGTGTTAGTGGACATTTTCTTTTTTTTTGGAATAAATACATCATTATACCATTCCACAATAAGGTGCATATATCTTTTTTTTTTCTGGGAAATACATGCTATAGTGATTTTTTTATTTGCTTAAATTACACTGATTTCTACATCACTCTTCCAGATTTACATTTAAAGCCAAATCAGCAATTTTAGCATGAGGAATATAAAATGATAATGAATCTTAAGACCATTTACCTGGACATAGCTGGGTCATAAATTTTAATATAGCTTTTGGCACAGAAATTTTCTCATTCTAAGAATCTTGTTTTACCAAGGGGAATTTTTCTATTCGATAGGGTAGGTGATGAAAGCAGTGAAATCAGTAACCTTATAATTTAAGAAACTGTTAGACAACATACCTTGATTAGATGGGTAATGGAAAATGTTATTTGTAATTGTTAGATATAATTCATATTTCACTCAGAAGATAAATTCTAAGTAGATATCCCAGTATTTGCTTAATTTTAAAGAATTAGCACAGGTATATTGTGTCACTTTTACATATTCACGTATCTTCCTTCCCCAAATATCTTCTACATACATTAGAAACAATGAATTAAAGAAACACATTTCCATATACACTATCCGGTTGGTTTTTTTTCTTTCTAGATATAAATTTGTATTGCCAGGGCAGAAGGAAGACTATGTTAGTTCTTATTAGAAGTAAAACAGGAGTGTATACATTGCCGTAGGCTGGAGTGGAGTCATGATAAGTCTTCAGTCCATTATGTGAATAAGTGTTACAGTAGGATTGGATTTCTATTGTATTGGTTCACTGTCTTCTCTCTTGAACTCTTATTTTTTATAAGTTCAAGTCCCAGCCATATACTTTCAGTGTTTAAGCCCACCCTCTTTTTAGTCTTTACAGCTCAGTAGGCAAACCCATCTACACAGTTGCTCAGGAAAATTTCCAGCAATATCCTTAATTACCCTTTGCCTCTTCCTCCAAATCCAAAGCTTATCTTCAATCTATGTCTGCTCATTTATTTTTTATAAGTTCAAGTCCTAGCCATATATCTTCAGTGTTAAAGCCCACCCACATTTTAGTCTTTACAACTCAGTAAGCAAACCCATCTACACAGTTGCTCAGGAAAATTTCCAGCAATATCCTTAATTACCCTTTGCCTCTTCCTCCAAATCCAAAGCTTATCTTCAATCTATCTATGTCTGCTCATCTTCATTTCTGCTGCTGTGGTCTACGACTTTAACTCTTCTCTCGTCTACTGCTTTTTGTATTTGCATCCTTGCTTCTGTACCATGTTCTTAAAAATGCAGATTGATTTTAAAAAATCATATATCTGCTCCATAACATAGCTCTCAACCTTTAAATTAGAATGAAATTCAACCCCTAACCTGAATTATAGAACCCTAAATGACCAGTCTCTCTGCTTCTCTGTCCCCTTCTCGTTTGTCTCTTCCCTTCACCCACTCCAGCCCACTGGACTCTTTCTTTTCTTCAAAAGTACAGGGTTCAGTCTTGCCTCACAATGTTTTCGCTTGCTCTTTTCTCCCTCTGAAAATCAATTTCTCCCGATCTCTGCAGGTCTTATTTTGTTTAGTCTTTCACATCTCAGTTAAAAAGCTATTTTCTCAAATCTTACTCTTTGGTCAATTAGGTTAATTGTACATTTTGATTCTTTGTATAGTACTTGTGGTATGACTTTGTTAAATTAACTTTGCTAGTAGAATGCCAGGGTGCCAGATGGTGATCCACAATTCGACAAAAAACCATAAAAGAAATTGAAATAGGTTTATGACTCACAGGCCCTAGAGGAAGTATACCACAGCAGGCCTCGAGGGGCTACACGTGGAGGTCCAGGCAGAGTGCAGGCAGAGAGAGGCAGGATGTGGGGCACACGCCTTTATTAGGGTCCTGGGTAGAGTCGTTTGGAGTTCTAGGGCTAAGGTTGGATTGATTCAAATCAAAAAGAGCAGGATTCTAGTAAGCTCTGCAGAGTCCTTGTCTAAGGGGTGCACAAGCAGAAGGCCCCTGGAGGTGGGGAGACTTTTTATCACACAAACAATGGGGAAGTAATATCAGAAACTCAAAATTTACTTGTGACTTGGGTCTATTGTCTAGGTCCTGTGCTTGCACTAGGGGGCTAGTGTCAGTTTAAGTGTCCTGAAGGTCAAATGCAAAACATGCCCAGGAAACAATACCATGGAGTCGTTTAGCTAAACTCTTGGTGGCTCGTCTTTGTTATTTTTCTTCTTGGATTTGCTAATTTACTTTGTCCTCCCCTACTAAAAGCTCAATGGAAAGGAAGTAAATCACTATAAGTCTTGGCACAAAGTAGTCTCTTGGTAATTATTATGAAAAGAAATTCCTCACTTATAAGGAGCCCACTATAAGGTACTTATACCTTCAGGGATTTTGTTAGTATTATGTTGTAGCCATATAGAGTTTAGCACAATCTGGCAAATATTAGGAGCTCATAAAATGTTAGCATAATTATAGTGTCATTAATAAACATATCAAGAGTGCTACGGCTAGTTGGCTACTGACTCGAGCCATTTTTCTTTAGGTTAATTCTTTTGAAAATGACCTGATGGCTGTATAGAATTAGCATTTATCATTCTAATGCTCTGAAAAACCAGGTTCAATAAATCAATTACAACATTAAGAAAGTTCTTCATCTACAATGGTTCTTCAAATTTCAGTGGAAATTTCATAGCACTTCATGTTTTTCAAAGGCCTTGTACTTCTGTTACTTCACTTGATCTTTATTCACAACCCCTCAGTTTCTTTTCTCGAGTAAATGAAAGGATAGATGGCCATAATTTAAAAATGATTTGCTTTAGGATACTATTTTCTTCTCAATGTTTAAAAGTTGGGGTTAGTTTTCTAGGACTCTGTACCTTGAGGCCAATGCTCTTTCAACTCTGTCACTCTAGAAATCGATGTAGCTATTTTTTTTTGACTTCGGATTATATTTTTGAGTTAATGGTTTCAGGAGATATTGAACAGCCCATAAGTATGCCTGCTAATCATTCTAGTGAGCTAATGTCTGTACTTTTAAGGGTATGAGGTTCAGAGGTGGATATAACCATATTTTACCAAAGAAATATAAAACTATAAAACTTAGACCTTGTTCTCAAGAAGCTGAAATCAATTACGGTGAATAAGTCTGGCATCCACAAGTTAGTAAACACTATGAGATGACAGAAACAGTTCTGCAGACTACTACTATCCTTTGTGATAAAGGAGATGTGTTAAGAAAAATACATGTTTAATATAGTTTAGGTAACTCTCACTTGAAATATGAAAAGAATTGACTTAATTTCACTAACCTTCAAAAGTAGCATAACTTAGCTATGCCTATGTAAATGTCAAGTGAGAGGCATCTTAGTAACACGAGGCTGTGCCAAATTTCAAGTTCCTATAATAAAGTGTTATTAAAAAAGTCTCATTTTGAACATTCTGTTTCTCATGTTTGGTACCCCAAGCACAGATGATCTGCAAGAGTGGATGGCTGTTGGATCTATAATCCTGATCTCTGTATTTATTTTGGTTTCTTAGGGTCTTCTGATGAAAGAACCTAGAAGAAATATGCAGTCAGGTGTCAGGCATCCCTTAGCACAAATTAGCATTAGGTGGGGCAAAGTGACAGATAAACACCTAGTATCAATCCTCTCTATGCCGCCCCTGCACTTGATGTTTACAAATGTAACAAATCACTTCAGAAGCCCTGCTTTCTCTTTAGTTCTCACCCATATTCCTGGCCTTTGTTCAGTTCACCAGTATGACTTTCAGATTCCTGAGCTTACAGCTGCCTCCACATTTCCCTAAGAACACCCTATACTAGACTGCTTCATTTCCAAGATTCACTGATTCCAAATTCTTTGTCTCCTGCATAAACTTAAGGTCCTGTCAAGATAGTTCAGTTCAATACTATTTACATTTATTGGGTGTCTAGTATATACTAACACTCTACTAAAGGCTGTAGGTAAAAAGACCACATAAAATAATATTTCTTCCTTGAAAGAGTTCACAATCAAATGAAGACAGATCTACACATAAACACAATAGAATTTTAATGTGAAAAGGATAATACAGAGCAGTTATTCTTAATTTTGTCTATACTTTGGAATCTATGGAGATCTTTTAAAAATATCAATATCCAGCCTTTAAACTAACCAACTAAGTAAAAATCTTGGTACTTTTCAAAGCCCCCCAGGTGATTCCAATGTGCAGCTAAGGCTGAGAATCATGGAGACAGATGTATACCCAGTTGCTAACATGGGAAAAAATATTGACTTTTTTTTCCCCCATGTTGTGCTTAGGCTAAGGTAATATTCTACCTTCCATGTTCTAGATGACTCTCACCCTCTTATGAGATGGGTGAGAGTCATCTAGAACATGGAAGGTAAAATATTGAAATAGACAACTTCAAGGAGAGAAAATAGCTTGGAAAATTACAATAAGCCCATTGGCTTATTTGAAATCTTGATGTTTGTATAAATGATCTTTGCAAACCTCTTTTATTCTATTTCTTCTTAGTATTTCTCCGGCATGGGTCCTTGGATATATGACATTTTGGCAGATTTGGGGAAAAAAATATAAATATTTCTTAAAATATAAAAATCCAAAACATAGAACCTGAAAATCTTTACCCCAATGCTTTAAGAAAGTTTTACTCTATTTACATAGGCATAGTTTACATGGGCTTCCAGAATATGTATCGTTATCTTTAAATCCAATGTGTAAAATGAATAATCTTGGCCAAATTTTTAATATCTGTAGAATACAATAATTTTTACTTTGGGTATAACTTTCTATTCTTCATAATGGTATAGGTAGCTGATATCCAAATTAGGCTGAGTTTTATAGGCATGAAGAAAAAAGCAAGTAATTAAGGAGTTGAACCTTCATCTCTCTTGCAAATGCACACAGATTTCTATAGAATAAAGGGTTTTTCTCTCCCTTTCTTTTCTTCCCTTCTCTCTGTCTCTCTCTATCTCTCTCTGTCTAATGTAAATTGATCAAAATGGGTATTTTTCTGACTAAATCTTGTGCATACACTTATAATTTTACATATTTTACATATAAACTTATTTCAGGTGTGATGATGCTCATATTCTTCACAAGTTTTAAACAAATGCCATATGATTAGTCCTTTATGATAAAAAAATCATTTTTTTAATCTCTGAGAAGAAAATTATAATTACAAATTTCCCCAATATGCATTTTGCACATGCACATAAAACAATTTAACTTTGTTACTGAGTCTCTAAACTATAACTGAAGTGTTGTATCCTACAAAAAATATTTTTATTTAGTTTGATTGGAAATCGAACATGAAAGTGGGGATTGTTTGAATTAATAAAACCACTAGATGGTGCTCTGTATTGTGACTATCAGAGAAATGTTTGGCTCCAAAAGAATAAAGTCTTGGGAGCCTAGTGTTACCAAAGCAACCTGCTAAGCTTGGTCTGGTTGCGTTTCCTTATATTCATTTTTTCCCCTTTCTCTCTCTTCTTTCCAAATAATTGGTTTTCCTGTTTCATGCTTATCCCTTTACATTATGTCTATTAGGAAAAAAAAAAAAAAAAGAGAGACAAAATAATAAGAAATGTGCTGTATACCATTTTGGAATAACCACTATGTCCTAGTCACTCTGAGGGGAATACCAAGGAAGTTTTGGCCATGGTCTGAAGTAGCTTACAAACTGGTTTAAGATATAAGTCATGAAGGAAAAAAATTTGCAAAACAAGAAATATGTTATTTAGTACTACATATGAGCTCTTGTTAAGTGTGGTTTGCGTAAGAAGGCACCACATCATGAATTCGAAGGGAACCGAGATGGGCCACTCAAATAGGTTATGTGGGACAATTAATTTCATCCATTTCAGGTTTCTCAAATGTTTGTGCTAAACAAGATGACCTCTAGGACTTCATCCAATTCCAATATGGTATGAGTTTTCTAATCTCTAGAATTATAGGAATTGCATGAAAGATTACTTTAGGTCACCGTAATGAGAAAAGCTTTGTGAATGAATATAAATTTATAAGCATATTTGAAAAGGCAAAGTCTGAAGAAGAGAAACAAGTGAAGAATCTGATATTGAATAATACCCAGACATGTGTAGAATTGAAGTGTATTTGTTCAGCTGAGAAGTTTCAGATGCTCACATAGGAAATATGTTGTATACACTTGAAGATTCGTGCTCCTTCCCAGGCATGGCCTTAAGAGTTACAGTAATATAGTAACATAAAGAAAGGTTTATATTGCTTTTCTATAGAAGTCCTTTAAAATTTGGCTAAACCAAAACAGCAAAAGAATAATTATGGCATATATTCATGTGAAAAAATGTTATAACCCATTTTTATCATTGTATTTTCTGAGGACACCCTATATCAGAATCACCTGTGATATTTTTTGAAACTGCAACTTCTTGGGCTACACTCAAAACCTGCTATATGAGAAATTCTTGGGAGTGGGTTCTGAAAATTTTCTTTGTGGACAAGGTTCTTAGGATCATAAATTGAGAACTCCTGCTATGACCTACAAAAGGATGTTAATAATTTAAATAAATAATGTATAATGAACAGAAGAAGTGTCTGAAAACAGGATATTCTGTCTGTTTCTAAACAGGAGATAGAGCCTTGAAAAGACCAGCTACTGAGATAGTGAGATAAAGAACTCATGGCTCATTTGTTTCTGTTTTTAAAAGGTAGATTTGATTAAATTTCTATCCTCTGTTATGTGGCTCAAATCAATATTGTATTCTGTTTAGGTAACTATTTAACAGATATTTAAATGAATGAATGAAGGAGGACAAATGTATTGGGTAGAATTTACAAATAAATTCAGTTTTTGCAGCTCTTTCTTATTGTAAGGAGGACATTAGTGCTTCTGAACTCTTTACAGTTAGTGCTGAAACCAGGATTTCTTTTCATTCTTTTCTAAATACTTATTGAGAACCTATTTCGTGCATGTAACTTTTATGAACTAAGAATGTAAAGGTAAATAAAACAAGCATGAATTATGCCCTTATAGATTCTAGTGTTGAAAAATGACACAAAGTAATTATACATATCTAATCAATCTTGATAAATATAACAATAAATATAACAAAAGGTAAGTATAACAAAGGAAAATGAAGATTGTATGAAAATATATACTAAGGTGAACTGTGCAATCAATATGCTAGGTTATCAAGAAATTCAAATTAAGCTATTGAATTGTCATAAGTTTATTAGATACCTGCATATATCTACAGAATATTTTAGCAGCAGTTACTGATTTCTGCATTTATTGAATATATTTTTTTAAATGAGTATTGGGCTCATTATAATCTTCATAATATAAAATAATGACATAGGAGAAGAATGTTAACTGCTCAATTAAAACATCTGATTTACTATAAAGAGTATATCAACTTAATTCCCTTTTAAGGAATCAAATGAACATTTTTTTTGTTTTAGCACCACTAATGGAGATCAAGTAAAACATGTATTTCTAGTGAACATCATGTTTAAGGACAGAGCAGTTTGATGTAAACAATTTCTGGCAGTAGTTTTTGAAAAGCCTATTATGCACTAGAAAAGTGAATTGCATTATTTAAAAATGTTAAGCATTTCCAAGAACAACTGAGCACAAAGTCATTTATCCATAATTTCATCTGCAAGTATTTATAAAAATAGATTTTTAATACCTAGCAGGGTTCTTGTGTAGGTCCAAATAGAGAGTGTTCTATTTAAAGATTATACTAGGATTTATAAAGTGGCACTTAGTCCTTGTCCATTAAGGTATTGACAATAGAGCCACCATTTCTTCACCAATTTATGGTAGTCACTTTGGTGTATATTAGAAAACAAGGTTATGATTTCTGTATTCAACTAAAACAATATTTTGGAGAAAATACGTACAGGAAATTCAGTAATACATAATTATTAAATTGTTTGAGATAGGTTGTAACTTCAAAATGAGTTTAGAGAATGAATAATGGAGAGAGGCTTCCATGATTAGAATTGTCAAAAGGTTTGATCAAGGAAGGATGACATGTACTGGATTTGAATGAAAGTGTACCTGGTTTACCAGAAGAGAAGAAAAGGTATTATTCAGGGCAAGAATCCAATCTGTATGGAGGTTGGGATGAGATAAATGATCTTTGGAACATTAGGCTGGGAACTGGAAAGGCCCGAATGGTCTGTATCATGGAGCAGAGATTCACTCCAAGACTTTATATTGCTTCCCAGGCTGGAAACTACTCCAGGAGACGTGTGGACTCATTGATCATTTTTGACACAGAGCAGATCAGTATAATCTAAAATGTTGCTGAAAACAGTGACCTGGCTGGTTGATCACATTTACTTGGGGGATTTAGTTTCATATGTTTAAGTGAAATAGGTTATTTCAATAAATAAAATTTTGTAATCTCAGAGGCACAGAATCTTTATCTCATCTTTAATCACATCAAATAGTTCTAAATTTTTTAGATTTTTTTTGTGGCCCCTGAAAATGGAGTATCAAAACAAGTCATTGAATATATTCATGCATTTTAGTGTGGGAATGATAAGAAAGGGTACTGGTTTTCATAAACTTCGGAGGCGAATTATCGGTAAATAATTTGTAAAATGTTTAATATATCCTAGCCTTCATAAGAGAATTGTTGTTTGGGTGGATTATGTGAAGTAAGAGAGCCTGTGTTTCTTCAGCCCCTCCAGAGTGCTACTGTAGACATGTTCTAACCATAGGTGTTTGGACACACTGTACACTAACCACAAAACATCAAATACACCTACCGAAATACAATTAAGGTTTAAAAATTAGCACAAATATCCAGCTCAGACTTTCAAATGGATTCCTTTTCTGGTTTTTGGTACAAAGTCTCTGAGTACAGAATGAACCAGAAAGCCTGATGAGAGAGGGGCGAGGAGTTCAAGTGGCCAACAGAAAGAGGCCTGAGTGCTTCATGGAAGAGAGATTAAATCTCCAGCTTTTTCATGGGCGATGAGGAGTGAAGATTGCTGCATCACCCACTGCTCAGTGTTGTTTGGCAGCCTGTAACGAAGCAGAATAAAGTCAATGTGGAGCCTTTCTCCCGAGCTGCTCGTGGAGCCATGCTTGACTAAACACAGTGAAATGGCATCGGAGCTGCACTACTTGGAGTTCGTTTCTTTTGTTAGTTTTCTTTATATCTCAGTTGTCAGCTAAGCAAACTTTTGACTGTGTGAAGCAATCTACCGAACATGCAGGAATCAGAATGGACAAGTGAGCTTGTGCTGCTTACTCTTAGCAAAAATTTGTATATCTTCAGTAGAAGAGACATAAAAATACCTCATGGACTCTTCTAGAGGCCTCGAGTTCATTAGCAGGATTGACATTGGACATTAATCACATTTTCCTGGTATTGCTACTTGGTTTGCTACTAAACTGAGTTTGGAATTTTAAGATAGAATTATTTTAAAACCATGATTCATGTATAAAATTGATATGATATTTTACAGGTGTTCAAATGAGGGAGCTTTATTTTGGCATGTAATATTTTTTGAGATATATTAAGTAACCAAAGATACAGAACAGAGCTGATAGTAAGGAATATTTGTGTAGCAAAGTATTAAAAGCATATGTTGTTATCTATCACTGGAAGGATAATAAAAATGATTATCCTCCACAATGTCACTGAGTAGGCAGACAGAAGAACTGAAGTGTGTGGTGGAAACCTTCAACTCATAGTTCTAAATGAGTTTCTACTTTGAATGGTAGCTTAAAGAATTTATATATACAAATTTCTTAACGGATTGAAATTATTTTCAAATGTAATATACGCACATGGAAAAATTTCAAAGACTAGCAGGGGAACACAGTACAAATATTAATGTTTAGTTATTTATTATTGAAATTGAAATTGCAAATTCAGAGGCTGATTTTTCTCCTACCTATATGTAAAATGGTACTATTGTACTCTACATTATCTCCTAGGAAAGTTATAATCTTCATGAAGTTTCAAGATAAGCATAATGTTCTTAAAATCCCACATTTGTTATATGAACTAACATCATTTGTGCAGGAATAGTTGACTGACTCAAATATATTCAAGATAGAAGAATAATAAATATCTAAAGAACAAATATAAAAGATCATGTAGATATCAATGGCTGCAGGGTATTTTTTTTTTAACTTTTATCATGTATAATCTCTTTATACTCTCCTCTCCTTTTCAACCATTTCCTCTTTTACTTCTCCAAACAGCACAGAAGTTATAAGTATGGTAATATTTAATTATTTATACTCCTTTCCTGATGATGGTGAATACAAAAGTCATATTTAATAATAGATTAAATATGACCCGGGGACTATCTCTTTGGAATGTAAACATTCAAGGAAGATAGTGGCCCTATTAGAAACT